>NC_084740.1:31679846-31954846 GCF_033978785.1 Entelurus aequoreus
CCTGGGAACGCCTCGGGATCCCCTGGGAAGAGCTGGACGAAGTGGCTGGGGAAAGGAAAGTCTGGGCTTCCCTGCTTAGGCTGCTGCCCCCGCGACCCACACTTGGTTAAGCGGAAGAAGATGGATAGCTGGATAGTCTAGTTATAGTCTATATTGAATTGCCCTGACTCTGGAGGTGAAAGGAAGCTTTCAAAATAAAAGCCTGCCGAATTAATCCCTACTCTGCATCTGAGTCCTATCTTTTGACCAAGACAGACAGATGATGCTTCATTGGTTTTTGGTCAAATGTCTTTAGTGTTTGTTTATATAATGACAACAGAGGCTTCACTACACATTTCGTGGCCTGTCCCCAGACCATGGCACAATTTCCAAAAGAGTGATCCCACTGCCAAAGCATAGAGATACCCCTGTATGGAATGTCAACAATGAAAAGAGAAGCCAAATTAATCCATATAATCAATATCTTAAAATATTTCCCACAAATACCGTGTTAATTAGTGTAAATATGATATATTTGGATCAAAATATTATCTTTGACTGTTACTAGTGAACAATTGGATTACAAATGACTCAGGGAATAAAGAAGGAGGAATAGGCAGGAAGCCCCAAGTGAATGCAGCGTTGTAACAAGAGATGCAAACCCACCATGGCTGACAAACTCCACCGTGATGTCAGCCTTGCGGGTGTGCGAGCGGACAAACGTCAGACCGCTGACTTTGGCCCAAACGCTGAAGGCCGACTCAAGCAAGGAGTGGACGGAGCTGCGAGGCATGTCTCTGGTGTGTCTGCCAATGCTGGAAGTGTAGTGCAGCACATTAGCTTTACTTGAAGTTTTACTTTACATTATTGTCCACAGAGCTGGCAACACAAGGGACCTGACAGTTTCCAAATTGTGAACCGCCATTACCCAATAAGGGCAGCAATCATGCAGCCCCAGACCGTGGTGTTGCCACCACCATGCTTGACTGTTGTTAAGACACAATTATCTTAGTACTCGCTCGTGTTACAAGCTATTTAGACAATAATCAGTCCCTCCAGGATTTTGCAGATTCAACCAATCCCCGCAAAGTATGCGCGGCCTCACAACTTTGTCCAAAGCCCGCAACTCTCCCACACATTTTGGCGATACAAAAAGCGCCATTTTCACCAATGAAACTGTTTTAACCCCTATGCATCAAAGTCAAGGCCCGTGGGCCAGATCCGGCCCGCGAATGAATTATCTTTGGCCCCCGGGATGATATTTGATTAGTTTTAGAACCAGGCACAGCCGCCTGCTGCTGTTTTGCACACACCAATTTGCATCAGTGTTGGCGCTAGGATTTTTGATGAGGTCATAAAAATGGGGTCCCACAGTAAAATTTTTGGCGTCCCACTTTTTTGTAACCGTTTTGAAAAATGATAAATGTATGCATTATCCTGTTATATGTCACATTCTATATTGCTTTTTGGAAAAAGGTTGTCATAAATGTTACTTCATTTAAAAAAAAATACTACAAAAGGAAACACATTTTTATGAATATGTAAATTTATTCAGTTATAAACATTAATTCACTTTCTTCTTTTGTTCATGGATCTAAACTTTACCGCCGTAGATATTTTTTTCTATATTTTTATTGTAGTTTTTCAGAATGTGTTTGTTCGATTTTTGGCCGAAGTAAGGCAAAGAATACAATCTGAAATTGTTTTTTTTTGTTTGTTTTAATGCCATGATTTTAATAGTCCGGCCCCTGTGTGTGTAGATTTTCCTCCATGCGGCCCCTGAGCTAAAATCAGTTTGACACCCCTGGTCAAACCTTAACGCGCACATCAACTGTCTAAGCAAAACGTATGTTTGTTTATTGTGCCGACGAAGCATTTTTTATTGGTCAAACGACATCATTGTTGTTACCTTAGACATGCTTTTGGTCCTCTGGGTAATGTAATATATAAACCTTGACTTTGTATTTTACATGTATTTGTGTATTTATTTAACCTTTACTTGCCCAGGGTAAAGCAATTAAGAACAGATTTTCATTTGCAATGCTGACCTAACAATAAGGCAGCATTTACATGTTAGAGATGTTGAAGTGTGATGATCATCTCTCATCCTTTACATTTACCAACAAAAATGACCGCTATAGATCGCTCACAACAGTTCGGGAATGCCCTCAACGTTTGGGGTAAATGTGTTGGTACATAAATAAATGTTTAGGATGGACAAATACTTCAAGTGTAAAACACATTTGGAGAATGTTTGCAGACAACGGACAACAAGGAAACCTTTTGGTGGTGTTTCTTTACATAATTATAATGAATTATTATCACCTTTTGTTACAATTAGAACAGTACATCCATTTTGGTAGAAAATGGATGAATGGATAGAACAGTACAGTAATTTTACAAAGACCTCTGAGTATGTGCTTTTACTGCCATCTAGTGTCTACATTTAGGTCTGTGGTGTAAAGATAGGCTCCAGCACCTCCCCGCGATCCCAAAAGGGACAAGCGGTAGAAAACGGACGGATGGATGGATGGATGGTGTAGAGCAAGTAAAACAGCAACACACTATTTGTTTTCCAGTGTTTGTTGAAATGTTGTGCTTTTTGAGATTAAGGTTACAAGGAACACTTGAAAATAAATTCTTATTAACAATCTTACTTAACACATTCATAAAATCACAAGTTGATTCAATGTTGTTGATAAAAAATCTCAACTTTCTGAAAATAAGAGAATTCAGGCATTTTAGGTCACAACAATCACGGAGAAAGCCAGCGACATCCTGGAGGGACTGACTAATTACTGTGTGTTGACTCATTTTCAGTAGGCTACGCACTGTACACAGACTACTCTAAAGTATGTCCAAGTCTCACTTCTATAGTAGTGTCCCTTGAGACTGTCATGTGATACAAATGTGAGAGTACCTGTACGTGATGACCGTCTTGTTCAATCGTGTCGTCGGGACGTGACTGCCGTACTCTTCCAGATCTGGAACGCCACAGCGAAGACTCTTCATCACCTCCAGAGTCTGACGATCGAACACACCTGTTGCATTGAGGCCGAAGAACGTCTGCATGTCTTTCAGCTTGGACCTAACGGACAGGGATTCCGGAGGCTGCTCATCTCGCCGCATGTAGTAGCGCTTGAGGTATTCCTACGTGCGCATCAACACATTACAGTCCAATTTATATGTTGCATTATAAAACATTAACTGTTTTTTAAAAAGTCTCCATGCATCCCTGTCTCATGCATCTTTACTCCACTTACTGTGGCCAAGGTCACGTCCGGAGAACCCGCTCCCCCCGGCAAGGGTGCTGTGAGACCAAGAGCGGCCAGGAGCGAGAGTAAGAGGCAGCAGGAAAGCATCATAACACGCATCGGAGCGCACATTGAGGATGCAAGATGTCCTCAATGAGGCTTTTAAAAGCTGATGTGATGCCACTTGCAACAAGGGAGGAGCTGGTAAAGCCAAGAAGCCAGGGTGAGGATGAGGATTGAATGTGACAGGTTTGTACATGATGATTATATTTGTTAAATATAATGTAATTAACCAGACCTTTTGTTCTTATGCAGGGATATAGAATGCCAGAACAGTCTGATGTAATAGGATTCTCCCAAAATAGGCCGATCCAAAACCCAGTAGGGAGCTTATCAACCTTAGAAAACTGCCATCATGACTTTAGTCCACAATTAAGGTTGGCCTCATTGTGGCCCTGTATGATAGACATTCCTCCGCATGGCAATTTGAGCTATGCCAGCATACTTTTGGAAGGCTTTTCTTTCATTCTGGTTTCACGGTCACAAAGCACAAAAGATGCAGTGAAGTTGTTTTTAAACATAAACGTTTGTTTGGTTCTCACCAGCATGGCTAATTCAACAAAAATGAAACCCAGTTTCTAATCTTAACATGATACAAATGCCCAGGCACGTTTTATCTCAGCTAGTCACTCTAATTCTTCTCATTTTTACAGAATGTTCCTATTATCTTTAAATTTAGCCCTATTTCACGATATGTTTATTTATATAGTTATATAACGCATCCGGAAAGTATTCAGAGTGCTTCAATCTTTCCACATTTTGTTATGTTACAGCTAGAGATGTCCGATAATGGCTTTTTTGCCGATATCCGATATTCCGATATTGTCCAACTCTTAATTACCGATTCCGATATCAACTGATACCGATATATACAGTCGTGCAATTAACACATTATTATGCCTAATTTTGTTGTGATGCCCCGCTGGATGCATTAAACAAGGTTTTCCAAAATAAATCAACTCAAGTTATGGAAAAAAATGCCAACATGGCACTGCCATATTTATTATTGAAGAAACAAAGTGCATTATTTTTTTTAACATGCCTCAAAACAGCAGCTTGGAATTTGGGACATGCTCTCCCCGAGAGAGCATGAGGAGGTTGAGGTGGGCGGGGTTGGGAGTTAGGGGGTAGCGGGGGGTGTATATTGTATCGTCTCGGAAGAGTTAGTTCTGCAAGGGGTTCTGGGTATTTGTTCTGTTGTGTTTATGTTGTGTTACGCTGCGGAAGTTCTCCCGAAATGTGTTTGTCATTCTTGTTTGGTGTGGGTTCACAGTGTGGCACGTATTTGTAACAGTGTTAAAGTTGTTAATACGGCCACCCTCAGTGTGACCTGTATGGCTGTTGACCAAGTACGCCTTACATTCACTTGTGTGTGTGAAAAGCCGTAGATATTATGTGACTGGGCCGGCACGCAAAGGCAGTGCCTTTAAGGTTTTTTGGCGCTCTGTACTTCTCCCTACGCCCGTGTACCACTCCGTACAGCGGCGTTTTAAAAAGTCATACATTTTACTTTTTGAAACCGATACCGATAATTTCCGATATCACATTCCAAAGGATTTATCGGCCGATAATATCGGCAGTCCGATATTATCGGACATCTCTAGTTACAGCCTTACTCCAAAATGGAATAAATTCAATGTTGTCTTCAAAAGTCTACAGACAATTCCCCATAGCGACAATGTAAAAAAATATATTTTAATTTTTATTGTGCAAATTTATTAAAAATAAAAAAACAAAAAAGTCACATGTACATAAGTATCCACAGCCTTTGCTCAATACTTTGTTTATGTACTTTTGGCAGCAATTACAGCCTCAAGTCTTTTTGAATATGATGCCACAAGCTTGGCACACCTATCTTTGGCAAGTTTTGGCCATTCCTCTTTGCAGCACCTCTCAAGATCCATCAGATTGGATGGGAAGTGTTGGTTTTCATCCAGGATGTCTCTATACCAGGGGTCACCAACGCGGTGCCCGCGGACACCAGGTCGCCCGTAAGGACCAGATGAGTCGCCCGCGGGCCTGTTCTAAAAAAATATAATAATAATAATAATAATAATAATAATAAAAAATAAATTAAAAAAAATAAAATATATATATATTTTTAAAAAAAAAAATTAAATCTACATAGAAAAAACACAAGATACACTTTCAATCAGTGCATCAACCCAAACAACCTCCCCCATCCACACTCATCCACACCCACTCACACAAAAGGGGTTATTTCTTTCTGCTACCAATATTCTGGTTCCCACAACATAGACAACACATCTGCAAGGGACACAGTCCCTGAAGCACACATGATTGTATAGGCTGCTGGTCCACTAACATTTTCATTAATTACTATTTTTTATGTAATTATTTTTATATTGTTTTACTTTCTTTTTATCCAAGAAAATGTTTTTTATTTATTTACCTTATTTTATTTTATTTTAAAAAAAAAGGGCCTTATCTTCAACAGACCAGGTTGTCAATGAAATTAGATTTGTTTAAAGGTTTTTTTTAAACCAGGCCCAGTCCAGATAATGTCCAAGTCGGACTCAGCAACACACACCTTCATTCATGTACACAGAAAAAAATTAGGGAACACAACAGATTGCATATAATTTATAAACAAAATTTCATTTTCAAAATAAGCATTTATGTACAGTCCAGATTATGTCCAGGTCACTCAAATTAGGGAACACAACAACAGATATCATATAATCTATAAACATAATTATACTTTCAAAATAAGCCTTTGAGGACTTCTCATTATTTTTTTAATGTTTTTTGGCATCATTATCATTTTCAACCATCTAACTTTCTAAAGTTAGAAAATACTGAATAAATGTTTTAAAGAAAGTAATACTAAGTGAATATCTGTTTTTGGCCTTAAAAATAAACATTTTACCGAGTACTATAATTAAATTGACTAAATCATGATTGTCAATGAACTCTCCTAAAATAACAGAAACCACATTAAGCTTCATAAACAAACCAATCCTTAAACACATTTTTTCAACTTCCACCCAAAACAAAGACACAATATGACAATACCAAAACAAATGCAGGGTGGATTCAGGCTCCTGACAACAAAATTGGCAATCATCTGACTCTGTCATATTCCATAATTTTAACATTTTCCCTGTGGGTAAGAAGTTATAAATAATTTTAATTTGAAAATAACGATTTTGCACATCGATAGTGGTTTTATAGATTAGTTTGAATATGGCATCCCATGGCAACGGGCAGTCAAAAAAGTCCTCCCATTTTCCATTTGTTGTATGAGGCAGCCTTCAAAGATTTCTTTATTAAATAAAAATTATATATTTTTCTATTTATTTTAGTTCCTTTTTGCCAAGTAGAATTTCTTATTAGAGGTTTACAAACTAATAATTTAGTAGTTCCATAATTAATCATTTGTTTCCATCTTTTCCCAATTACTCCAGTTAGTTGATAAAATGAAAAGCTTGAGCAAGCATCACCATACATAGCTCTAAATTCATCATACTTCATAATTTTACCATTCTCATTGATAATATCATTGACAAAAATGATTCCTCTTTCAAACATATTTTTCCAAAAGAAAGGCTTTCCATCTATTACAATATTAGAGTTCATCCATATTAACTGCTGCAAAATATTGTCTCTTTTTTCTGGCACATAAAATTGAAAACACCACTATGAGTGGATTGTTTCCCAGCAGACTCTCTGGGAGGGGATCACTTGTAAAAAAGGATACAATTTCTTTTGATACAGTACATGTTTTTTGTCCAACAGGACATTTGTGTACCACTCAATGTTTAAATACATCTTTGGAACAATTGATGCTTTTAAAGACAGACACATAGCTTCAAGGTTGAGAAGTTTCAGGCCCCCATATTCATACTCTTTGTACAAAACCTTTCTTTTAATCTTTTCTGGTTTGCCGTTCCAGACAACATCGAAGACCCTCCGCTCATAAATCTTAAAAAAGTTTTGTGATGGAGCTGGTAATGACAAAAACAAATAAATAAATTGAGGAATAATTAACGAGTTGGCAATAGACATTTTACCATACAAGGTTAGGGATTTCCCTTTTCATAATTGCATAATTTTGTCCAGCTTTCTTAGTCGATTATCATAATTTACTGAGCCTAGATCTTCCAGATTTTCTGGGACAACAACACTAAGTATGTTAACTGGTCCATCTGTCCACAAAACAGGCACTTTGCATTCCATTCGAAAGGACGTTCCCTTTAGATTTACGATCCTTAACATTTTACTTTTATCATAATTAAGCTTAAGGCCAGATTGCTGTGAAAATGTGTCCAAAAGATTAAGAAGGTTCCGCAAACAATGAGGAAAAATCTTATCTAAGTGAATCAGCCTTTTCTGACATGACCTTCATCAAGAACAAACACAGAACACGCCTCACTGATGCACATCTGCAAGACTCACTCAGAGTTGCAGTGTCAAGTTACACACCAGAGTACAACACACTAGTTAACAGCATGAAATGCCAGGCTTCCCACTAACTGACAAAGAAACAGATAACAGATTTGGTGTCCAGTTCAAAGTGTGACATGATTTAAAAATTTGAGAGTTTACTTTTGTATTTTACATGAGTTATTATTTGTACAAACATGGTGCAAAGTAATTCATGATTTGTTAAAAAATGTTAGTGGCTAGCTAGTTAAAATGGGATATTGTGATTTCACAAGACTGTCTTAGAAGTGATCATTTGAAAATGTTCAATTTGAAAAATGTGCACTTAGAGAAAATATAAAAATAAAGTGTTGCATATTGATATTTATCTGTTTCTATATATATTTATTGTGAGAAATCATTAAGATGATCAGTGTTTCCACAAAGATAAATATCATTAATTATTAATAATAACAGAGTTAAAGGTAAATTGAGCAAATTGGCTACTTCTGGCAATTTATTTATGTCTGTATCTAACTGGTAGCCCTTCGCATTAATCAGTACCCAAGAAGTAGCCCTTGGTTTCAAAAAGGTTGGTGACCCCTGCTCTATACATTGCTGCATTCATCTTATTCTAGTCAGGGAGGTGACTAAGAACCCGATGGTCACTTGGTCAGAGCTACAGCATTCCTCTATTGAGAGAGGAGAACCTTCCAGAAGGGCAACCATCTCTGCAGCAGTTCACCAATCAGGCCTGTATGGTATAGTGTGGGACGGTGTGGCTTGGTTGGTAGAGCCGTCGTGCCATGTAGCAACTAGATGGTTCCTGGTTCGATCCCCAGCTTTCGCCATCTTAGTTACAGCCGTTGTGTCCTTGAGCAAGACACTTCACCCTTGCTCCTGATGGGTCGTGGTTAGGGCCTTGCATGGCAGCTCCCACTATCAGTGTGTGAATGTGTGTGTGGACGTGGAAATATTGTCAACGCTATACAAGTATAACCCATTTACCATTTAGTGGCCAGACGAAAGCCATTTCTTGGTAAAAGTTTGCCAAAAGGCACATGAAAGATTCACACCATGAGAGACAAAATTCTCTGGTCTGATGAAACAAAGATTAAACCCTTTGGCGTGAATTTCAGACGCCATGTTTGAAAGAAACCAGGTATCGCTCATCACCAGGCCAATACCATCCCTACAGGGAAGCATGGTGGTGGCGGCATCATGCTGTGGGGTTGTTTCTCAGAGTCAGGAACTGGCAGACGAGTCAGGATAGAGAGAAGGATGAATTTAGCAAGTTACAGAGACATTCTGGATGAAAAGCAATGCTTCCCATCCAACCAGATGCTGCAAAGAGGAATGGGCAAAACTTATCAAAGAAAGGTGTGCCAAACTTGTGGCATTGTATTCAAAAAGACTTGAGGCTATAATTGTTGCCAAAGGCGCATCAACAAAGTATTGAGCAAAGGTGTTGAAGATTTAAGTTCATGTGATTTTTTTTAATTTAGTTTATTGGTTTTAATACAATTTCAAAATGTTTTAAAAAAGAATTTTTACATTTTCATTATAGGGTATTGTCTGTAGAAGTTTGACAAAAATGAATCAATTCCATTTTGGAATAAGGCTGTAAAAAACAATGTGTAAAAAGTGAAGCGCTGTGAATACTTTCCAGATGCACTGTATATGTCATGGCTATCTGAATGATATGAAGGTTTTTTTGTATATTACAATATTTACATATTCTTTTATCAGCCCCTATTGTAATTTTTGGTCTTTAATAGTATGTGTTTACCTTGATAACTATGGAAGGTCAATTGGGAAAAACTTAACATCTTCAAGGAATTACTTAAATGTGTAATTAGTTATTTAAATCATTAAATCAATCATGAAATAATGAAATCAATAAATTAAATCATAAAATTAATTCATGAAATAATTAATGACAAATTAAATGATTAATTAAATATTTAAATGTAATATTACTTTAAATACATCAATGCCACACACACATGTATTTATTTTCCCTAATATAGTTAATTACTGATACATTTAATTGTTTGAAGATGTACTTATTTATAATTTATCATTTGGCAATCCAATAGGACGAGAAGACGGCTGTGGTGTTGCTTTGAAGCCAGTAACTGTATGTTTGTCGTCTTCAGATAGATCATTAAGACATAATTATTTAGTGTATTGTTGATTGCATCGTGTATATATATATATATATATATATATATATATATATATATATATATATATATATATATATATATATATATATATATATATAATATAGTGTATGATTTAAGCATACATCCTTAATGCTATTTGCCAACTCGGTGCCATGTAATGAACTTTTGTTTTTTTGTGATTTTTTTTTTCTTTGTTTTAAAAATTGGACACCTTAGCCTTATTCTTTCATTCATTTTAACTAATTTTAAAAGCTATAAATCTTATTCTGTTTTTAGTGCTGTACAGTGTTTTCAAAAGCTTTTTATGTAATTATGCTGCATGTTGTAGCTATTCTAATAGTTGTGGTCTTTCACACATGAAATATGTGCAATGGGATATATTAATGACGATAATTATAAACTCTGTGACAGTCTGCATTGTGTTTGTTCATATTTGTCATGATTATCATTTCTACCTGTAGGTAGATTTGTTTTGTACAGTAGAGCAGAGGATGGCATCTGCATAGACATTAAAATACTGTAGACGATAGCATGGACAGAAAACAAACCACAACAACAACGTTGACATTTGATGATGCAAATATAACAGGTTTGTCCAGTATAGTTTATTACATTAGGCAGTATTTTTCAACCTTTTTTGAGCCAAGGCACATTATTTTCATTGAAAAAATGCGGAGGCACACCACCAGCAGAAAACATTAAAAAATGTAACTCAGCAGTCTATATTGACAATAAAAAGTTGTTCTCGCAAGCGTTGGATAGGAATTCAAACAATAACCAAGCATGCATCACTATAGCTCTTGTCTCAAAGTAGGTGTACTGTCACGACCTGTCACGTCACGCCGTGACTTATTTGGAGTTTTTTGGTGTCTTCCTCTGTGTAGTGTTTTCTTGCGCTCCTATTTTGGTGGCTTTTCCTGTTTTGTTGGTATTTTCCTGTAGCAGTTTCATGTCTTCCTTGAGCGCTATTCCCCGCACCTGCTTTGTTTTAGCAATCAAGGCTATTTAAAGGCCTACTGAAATGAATGTTTTTTTATTCAAACGGGGATAGCAGATCTATTGTATGTGTCATACTTGATCATTTCGCGATATTGCCATATTTTTGCTGAAAGCATTTAGTAGAGAACATCGAAGATAAAGTTGCAACTTTTGGTCGCTGATTAAAAAAAAAGCCTTGCCTGTACCGGAAGTAGCGTGACGTCAACAGTTGAAAGGCTCCTCACATTTTCCTATTGTTTTACATGCAGCTAGTGCGATTCAAACCGAGAAAGCGACGATTACCCCATTAATTTGAGCGAGGATGAAAGATTCGTGGATGAGGAACGTTAGAGTGAAGGACTAGAATGCAGTGCAAAACATATCTTTTTTCGCTCTGACCGTAACTTAGGTACAAGCTGGCTCATTGGATTCCACACTCTCTCCTTTTTCTATTGTGGATCACGGATTTGTATTTTAAACCACCTCGGATACTATATCCTCTTGAAAATGAGAGTCGAGAACGCGAAATGGACATTCACAGTGACTTTTATCTCCACAACAATACATCGGCGAAGCTCTTTAGCTACTGAGCTAACGTGATAGCATCTGGCTCAAATGCAGATAGAAACAAAATAAATAAATCCCTGACTGGAAGGATAGACAAGGTCAACAATACTATTAAACCATGGACATGTAAATACACGGTTAATGCTTTCCAGCCTGGCGAAGGTTAACAATGCTGTTGCTAACGACGCCATTGAAGCTAACTTAGCAACCGGACCTCACAGAGCTATGCTAAAAACATTAGCTACGCCAGCCAGACCTCATCTGCTCATCAACACCCGTGCTCACCTGCGTTCCAGCGATCGACGGTGCGACGAAGGACTTCACCCGATCACAGATGCGGTCGGCGAGACGGAGGAAGTTAAGGTGAGTTCGCCGGCTAGTGCGTCTGCTATCCATCTCTGTCCTCCTGGTTATGTTGCTTTAGTCCTCCGCTAATACACCGATCCCACCTACAACTTTCTTCTTTGCAGTCTCCATTGTTCATTAAACTAATTGCAAAAGATTCACCAACACAGATGTCCAGAATACTGTGAAATTTTGAGATGAAAACAGAGTTTTTTGTATAGGATTCAATGTGTCCGCATACTTCCCGTATCAACCGTTGACGTCACGCGCATACGTCATCATACATAGACATCTTCAACCGGATGTTTAGCGGGAAATTTAAAATTGCACTTTATAAGTTAACCCGGCCGTATTGGCATGTGTTGCAATGTTAAGATTTCATCATTGATATATAAACTATCAGACTGTGTGGTCGGTAGTAGTGGGTTTCAGTAGGCCTTTAAGTTGTCGCTATCCTTCTTTGCGGGCACATTGTTGATTGTCATGTCATGTTCGGATGTACTCTGTGGACGCCGTCTGCTCCACACGTTGTAAGTCTTTGCTGTCGTCCAGCATTCAGTTTTTGTTTACTTTGCAGCCAGTTCAGTTTTAGTTTCATTTTGCATAGCCATCCCTAAGCTTCAATGCCTTTTCTTAGCGGCACTTGCCTTTTGTTTATTTTGGTTTAAGCGTTAGATATCTTTTTACCTTCACGCTGCCTCCCGCTGTCGTCTGCATATTGGGATCACGTCAAACCATCGTCGTCTCACACGACGTGTTCCCGACATCTACAAAGCAATTAGCTACCGGCTGCCACCTACTGATATGGAAGAGTATTACACGGTTACTCTGCCGAGCTCTAGACAGCACAGACACTCAACAACGGCACACTATTTGCAGATTATATTTACTGGTTTGCAAAAAATATTTTTAACCCAAATAGGAGAAACTACATAATCTCCCACGGCACACCAGACTGTATCTCACGGCACAGCGGTTGAAAAACACTGACATAAGGGGTGCCCTTAAAGATACACCCTAAAAGACTGATTTCTATGCAGCTCGTTTTGGGGTCTCTGATGCCCTCTTGTGTGGAGAAGTCTATTCGACAACTCCCAGCTGGTTGAAGTGTTTGTCCATTTGCCTTTGTTCTTGGTGTCAGGAAAATCATGAAAATAACTACTATTTTTGGTAGTACACTTCCACACTACTTATAGTTTGACCATTTGAGAGGAGACTCAACTTTCCAGAGGCTCAGATTGAATGTATAAACTTGATCATGTCACCACTAAACTATTCACCGATCATGAAACCATTTAAACATTACATTCATGGTGAAAGTAATGACTGTTTTCAACCCTCTGGTCTGCAATCATGCAGTTATTAAATGTACGAAAAAATATAGCAGGCTGCACTGCATGACAGGAATGTCATGCAGTCTTGCAAAAAGTAGGTTGTGTGTGTGTCAGGGCCCATTTTAAAATACCATCCAAATTTCCCCCTGACGGCCAACTTCCCCTAAATGAGTCAAGGCGCCCTTAGTGAACTGCCAAGTAAGCATCAATGATGCTTCAAAAATGTATCAATGTTAGTATGGTTACAGTGTTAAAGTACTCTCGTATCAGTTTTGACTATAATGTGCCTAATGGTGCCTGGTTTCAATTTATAGTTGTAGATGGTAGACGACGGAGACAAAGGTAAAACCAGCCTTTTTAAGGAAGAAAACTCCAATAGAACTGATATTCACTGTGGGGCAGCCATCTGTCTCTATACCAATCGGGGTCTTTCGAGAGACAGAGACGAGTGATAACAGGTTACTGTACTTTATCAATCGATAACTAAAACCCCTGGCAAAAATAATGGAATTACCAGACTTGGAAGATGTTCTTTCAGTTGTTTGATTTTGTAGAACGAAAGCAGATAACATACCTGACACAAAACAAAATAAAGAAAATAAATTGCGGTAGTTAGTAACTGTTTAATTTTTAGATCAAGCAAAGGGAAATAGGGAATAAAAAAAAACTAAAACACCACAACGCACCACTAGTAGTACTTTGTTGCACCACCACTGGCTTTTCATGAGTGACAAACAGTACTCTTATCAGTCTTGATTCAGCTTTCCCTGATTGCTGTTGCCAGATCAGTTTTGCAGTTTGGAATCTTGTCATGGACCATTTTTTTTCCAATTAACACTACACATTTATATTTGGATTGACATCTGCACTATTTGCAGGCCATGCCATTGACCTTATGTGTCTCTCTCATATGGAAGTTTTTACAGTTTTTGCTAAACAGCAAGCTAAATTATCATCTTGAAAATGATGTCATCGTGCCCAAACATTGTTTTTATTGATGAAATAAGAAGTGTCCAAAATGTCAATATAAACATGTGCATTTCTTAAAGATGTAAAGGCAGCCATCTCCCCAGTGCCATTACCTGACATGCAGCTTCACATCATCAATGACTGTGGGAATGTGCATGTTTTCTTCAGGCAGTCCTCTTCATAAATCTCATTGGAACGCCACCAAACAAAAGTTCCAGCATCATCACCTTGCCCGATGCACATTTGCGATTCATCACTGAATGTGACTTTCATCCAGTCATTCATAGTCCACGATTGCTGTTCCTTAGCCCAGTGGTTCTCAAACGTTTTTCACCAAGTATCACCTCGGAAAAAAACATGGCTACCCAAATACCACCGAAATGACCAACACTAAAATACAGTAGCGTAGTAGGCCCAAGTATTCATTAAAAACACGTCAGAGGTTTTATTTAACAAGTATATTTGTGTTTGTTTTAATATGGGAAAATAAAATACTGTACTTTAATCAGGTGATTCTTTGGCGTACCACTAGATAAAGCCCGCGTAGCACTAGTGGTACGTTTGAGAATCACTGCTTTAGCCCATTAGAACCTTGTTTTTGTGTTTACTGTAGATGTTAATTATAACTTGTATTTTAGTTTCTGTCTTGGTGCTGTGGTGTTTTCCTTGGCTTTTACAACCATCCCAAGTTGTTTGTACTTGGTCCAGATTTCAGACACAGCTGACTGTGAACAATCAACATCTTTTGCAACATTGCATGATGAAGAAGTTTGATAATCCTCTACTTTGTTTCAATTGACATCTCTAGTGACTTAGCCATGATTCATGTCAATCCACCTGCTGCAACAGCTCCAGATTTTAGACTGTGAACGATCAACATCTTTTGCAACATTGTATAATAAGAAGTTTGATAATCTTCTCCTTCGTTTCAATTGACATCTCTAGCGACGTAGCCGTGATTCATGTAAATCCACCTGCTGCAACAGCTCTACGAGGTGTGAACACTCCTTTTTTTTAAAATGCAAACTAATAAACAGATTTAATGTGATGCAGGTGTTAGCTTTGGAAATGAAAATGTACAGGGTGATTCCATATTATATGACTTTGCTTGATCTAAAAATGACGCTGTTAGTGACTACCACAATTTATTTTTGTCACGGCGCGGACTCGAACCCGTTTTTCCTCGGCAGCTGGAGCTGCCAGCGCGCTCCGACACACCCCTGCTCGCGCTGAGCGCAGCACGCCCACGCAGCAACAAGCCTGCAGACAATCACCTATCAGCGCACCTGGACCTGATGAGAGGGAGCTTCATAAAGACCAGCAGACCCAAGGAACCTTTGCCAGAACGTCGCTCATCTTCCCAGTAAGCATCACGTCTGGCATTCCCTTCCCTGTGCTTTGCTCGCCTTCTCTTTGCTCTCTCCGTGTCTCCCTTGTTCATGTCCCTTGTGTCTTCCGCAGTGACTTCCCTGTCATCCGTGATTGTGTTTTGCCTCTCGACATCCATCCGGATTCCTAACTGCCTCCCTCGATCCTCAACCCCCTGCTCGGACTCGGAATACGCTGCCTCGCTCCTACCCCCGACCTCTTGCATGTTTACGGACTGCCTCTTCGCCTTGCCCCTCCCCTTGATTCGACGAAGGATGCATCCAACACTCACAGACAACAAACCTTGGTAACTATTACACTATTAATTATACACATAGCCTACACCTAGTGATGGGTTGATGAGGCGTCATGAAGCGTTTCGACACATTGCAAAACTGTATTGATACTGTGTCACTAAATACTGACATCTGCTGGACATTAAAAATCCCTACAGGCAACCTATGGACCGACTCAACTGACACTGATTTTATGACCTAGTATATACAATAATACAAACCAAGTCATTGTATTTCATTCAGGATTATTTAATATCTTCATTTAAATAAAAATATATTTTTATCTTTTTTAGATACAGTCAATAAATAATGTGAACATGTATCATAACATGGAAATCTAAGAGAACGTGTTGTGAATGAGGATGCTTGTGGACTGGGAATTTGTATTTATTTTTTTTACACATTTTTATTAAAAAAAACAGTTTTTCCAACGTATTAAATTTTAGACGATTTCTCTTCTTAGTTATTATTTCTCCGGCTGTAGAAAAGACCTGCTCACAGGGCACAGAGGAGGCGTCAGTGCGACACAGTTTGCGTATCGGTCACGTGACCGAAACAGCTCATGATCGGTCACGTGACTTTCTAAAAGCGGTATGCGCACCGACACAGGGTTTTGCTCTTTGAGCTCGACGCATGCGCCGATGCATCGGTGTTGCCGGACCCATCACTACCTACACCCATTCACTTAGGGTAGCATACACACGCCACATAATCATCAAAGGTTTAAATAAACCTTGTGAACCGCAGTTCTGCCTTGGTTGTCGCCTCCTTCCCTTCACTGTACACAACAATTTTCTTGATTTCTTTCATTCCTAAGGCCAGAAAATTGCTATTTGAAGTGACCAGTGTCATGCCTGTGATCTTCTTTTTTTCTACAAAATTGAACAACTGAATGAACCTCCTCCAAAACTGCTGATTCCATAATTTCCATGGGTTGTATTAGTGTTAACATGAATACTAAAATAGAAGCAAAAACAATGGCATTGCTGTTGGATGCACCACTTTACGATGTGCAGAGTTTGTTTTACCATATAAATTGTGAAAACACCCTTTGTATCAACCCTCTAACTGACTGACTGACTGATGATTGTCTCAGAATCAGGGGGGATCTTGGCTGCATAACTCCCTCCCTGATCCTGGGCAGTATGAGGAGTGCAAGCCTCAATGCAAAGATGTTAGAATCAATGCAATGATTCACACGTTTCGCTCTTTGTGACAACACTTCTGGATATGCAGCAGCTGTGCGATTGACCAATGCACTTTGTCACAGGGCCAGTCACAAGTCATTCCCATCAGTCCACAAAGTGTTTTTTAAAAAGCGTAATTAGCTGAACGAGACGCTTTATTTATGAGACCACCGCACCATCCCTCATGTCCCACCATTAAATGCAACATCAGCATGTGTTTGCTTCGGTGAACTCGGACAAACTTTATCGTCACTCAAGAGGAAGTGGCTAGGTGCTTTCACATGAATCACTTAGATCCCTTCAGGGAAAAAAAGAGAGGCTAAAACAGTATAAATACCCCTCAGAGCATCACAATCTCAGTGACTGGAAGATAACAAACATGTTGTTTTGCCTCCTGCTGTTACTGCCACTGGCTGCTCACTCCTCTCTGGCAGGATCACTGCCTTCTGAGGACCAGGTGATAGCTGAGGTAAGCTGGAAGGAATGTGCTACCGTGAATAAACTCATGACGTCTTTTCACATCCTTTGACACAGAAATACCTGCGGCGCTTTTATGGCCTTCCGGCTGGTCTCCAAAGTCGGCGGCGGTCTTCAGGAGACTTTAAGATCAAGCTCAAGGAAATGCAGAAATTCTTCAATCTTGAGGTGAGGAACCAATTAAAGTATGAAAACGCTTTTTCTAGTTTTTCCTATCCATTCGTTTAATTGTGGCGGTCAAAATGTATCCATTGATTCGGCACTAACTGGGGCCCTTGGTCATTAACACATGATAATGGGACTGTGCGTGGATGTAGCTTGTCATTCAAACTACATAGTTTAAGATTGACTAGACACACTAACTCTAAGGATATAAAATGGACCTGCTTATAAAAGTGTCACAAGTCAGCAATAAATAAATAATTTTGTACTTTCAACACTTGGAATCTTTTAGCAACTTCAGATTCATCTATTGATATTAAATTTTTATTTTTTATTTTCATGTTTCCTAATGTTTTAGACCTTTTGTTAAAAATAACAACAGTGTTTTGTAATGACAAAAATGCACAAAATTCAATATTTATATATAAAAAAAGTTACACAGTGGAATATTTAAGGTCAATAACTCGTGATTTTGATACAGGGCAAGTACACAAAATATATTATTTTTACTGAGTGAGGGAGACATAAGGAAAGACTTGGTTGAGTTTATTGATTTTGCACAAGTTTTTTTATATCTTATATTTGCTATGTTATATCTGGCTAAGAATTTCAATTTTTTTCAGCGGTTTAATGACAATTTAGCTCTTTTACACTCATCAAAGCTCTAAAAAAATATACATCATGGGTTTCTGGTGCCATCTGGTGGTTAAGGGGTGCAATTACCCCACAAAAATATGTTGTTTTTCAATCAGCAGGTGAGATCTAATTGTTTTTTTTTATGGAAAAAGCATACCAGTATACCAGAATTTCCATCTGTTAAAAATATAATTTATAATGAGAGTTAATGGGGGTTAAAAGAAAGTGTGTGTACTGTACTTTGTTTAAATCCAATTTTAATAATGTTGCAATAAAAACCCCAATGCTATTTAACTATATAAAAAAAAACCCTCCCTGGAAAAATTTTAGACCGCTTACCTTCAAACTAAATAATCATGTCACAAATTGAACACACATTTCACCACATGCACGTGGGCTATTATGCAAATTATACGATGTCGTCAACACCACCCAACCTAATGCCACACATACATTGCCGTTCTTGAGGAAACACTTTTTAAGTAATATGTCAAGTGAAATATTCGATTAGTTTTGTTTGTTTTTAAGACCTTTTTTGTTGACTTGTTAAACGAGGTTGATGTTTACCACTGAGTAACAAAACTAAAATAAAATAAAGCTACTCTTGCTTTGAATACATATTTCAAAGTTTGGTTGGAACTGTTAGCCGTTTGGGTAGCTTATAATAACTATACAGTTGTCTCTCTTTTATTGCTGTTAATTGGTTTCAGACATGACCGCGATAAATGCATTTCTGCGAAAGTAGGAATCAATAATTATTCATCAAATATTTTTGTAGCTTACGGCATAAAAAACCTGTTTATGACCTTCTGTGTTTTCCAATATAATGACAGCCCTCTAGACATGAAATTACACCATTTAGTCATCTTTACGCTCTTTTAATCCAATATAGCAATGCTGTCTGAGGCTGAGCCAATCAGTTGCCTCGATACTGAAGAGCGCGCTCTGCTTTGTTTGGTCTCCTTTAATGGCCAACATTATGGTGAAAATTAAATGGATTATATCCATGTACATAGTGTATATACCCCCCATTTTTTGTATATATTGTTTTTCAAATCACCTGACATGTATACTGTGTATATGTACATGATTTATCCATTTTTTTACGTAATTTTTTATATACATGTTACAGGTTAAATATTTTTTATTATTGATTATATCAAATGTGATGAATATTTAATGGACCTCAATGTAAACAAGCCTTTTGGCATCCATTTGCCTTTTTAAAGCATTACATGGATTAAATTTTTTAAGATGTCAATAAACTTCTCAATCAATCAATATACTTGTAAAGCGCTTTTCTACCTTCCAGGTACTCAAAGCGCTTTGACACTATTTCCACATTTACCCATTCACACACACATTCACACACTGATGCTAACCACGACCCATCAGGAGCAAGGGTGAAGTGTTTTGCTCAAGGACACAACGGGCGTGACTAGGTTGGTAGAAGCTGGGGATTGAAACAGGAACCTTAAAGTTGCTGGAGCCAGTATTGATATTTTTTGTTTATTTAGTAATTTTTATGTTGGAAAATTCCTAATTTCGAAATAAGAATTGTAGAATATGCTTTAAAAAAATGTAAAATTTTCCCCCAAAAAATCTGATGTGGTGAAGCCGCAAAATCTGAAGTGCGATGTAGTAAGGGACGACTTGTTACATTAGCATCTGCTTGGTAAAATTAATTTGTGTATATTTATTGATGTAATTAATTACATAGCAGTTGGTTACAAATGTGGTTCTGTGGTTATTATCACACTTGCTGACTGATGACTGGTGCCCTGCTGTGGTCACATCACAAAAAAAGCCCCAAAAAAGTACAACATTTTATATTTAATATTTTCTGTGCTTATGTCAGGTTCAAACACTGATGACATCTATTAAACAGACAAGAAGAAAGGAATCGTGCAGGGACAGAGTTCAATTTGGCTCAAATGAGGAGAGACGTTTTTTGGGCCGTACTCTAGTTACAGATCCAAACTACGCTCTAAAGTCCAGCCCACATGCTTCCTCTATTTATTTGGGAGGTCCCTGGTTACATCACTGAAGCTGCCGCTGAAGGAAGGGGGTAATCTCAGCAGCTCCAGTTAGACACAATATATGACTATTAATGAAATGCAAATGTGCTGACACTCGTGCTGACACTCGTGATATCGCCCTGTCTCTGCTTTGTCTGTGTCACGGTACTCGATGTTCGCCCTTGGCAGTCAGCAGGCCGATTCTGGAAACAAACACTGATACGAGACGACTGGCTTTGCACAGATAGAAAAAGTACAACTTCAGCACAATTGATAATTATAGCAACGGCCCTTAAGCATAAGAGTTGTGATAATGTATACATAATTATTCCAACAGTTTAGGAAGTCTGTTGAGATTTTATGACAGATGTTTTATATTTGACTTCTATGGCATTTTCCCCCCAAACATGTAGGCAAAAAAAGTAGGTGGCTTTTTGTATTTTACTTGTCAATATCTGTATTCAAACCTTGTTTTCCATGTACAGATGACTGGCAGTTTGGATGACAACACGATAGACTTTATGAATAAAGCGAGATGCGGCGTCCCAGACATTGGCGAATACAACCACTTCCCTCGACACCTCAAGTGGAAAAACACCCAAGTGACTTTCCGGTATGGTGTATTACAATAAGTGGCCCAGCATTTTAGTGTCGCTGTTGTCCAACACACTTTCATATTTGTCGCAGGATTTTAAATTATACTCCGGACCTGAAGAAGTCTGATGTCGACCGAGCCATCCGCGCCGCCCTCAACGTTTGGTCCGATGTGACCCCGCTGACCTTCAAGAAGCTGTACCGTGGCAACGCTGACATCATGATCAGCTTTGGAAGGAAAGGTGAATTTAAACCTCTTGCGATCTTTTACATCAAAAAGCTACAATAAACAACAATAAACAAAGCAAAGCTACAATAAACAAAGCTACAATAAACCACAATAACCCTTATTGGTTATTGTTATTGTTTTTGAATCACCAGAGCATGGCCACCGCTGCTGCTCACTGCTCCCCTCACCTCCCAGTGGGTGAACGTGGGGATGGGTCAAATGCAGAGGATAATTTCACCACACCTAGTGTGTGTGTGTGACTATCGTTGGGACTTTAACTTTAACTTTTTACAATAATTCCAAATTAGACTAGACTTCATTTTTATTGTCATTCAAATTTGAACTTTACAGTACAGATAAGAACAACATTTTGTTGCATTAGCTCATGGTAGTGCAGGATAAAAAATCAATGAGGTGCAGATATAAATAAATAGATTACTGTACAGATAAATATATTGCACTTTTGCATATGCATCCAGGTTTATGGATGTATGTTATATTGTCTTTATATTCCAGCGAGTTAATCCATTTTTGGGGGGAATTGAGGGGATTATTATGATGCGTTCAAGAGTCTTACGGCCTGAGGGAAGAAGCTGTTACCTTCACCTGGAGGTTCTGCTACGGAGGCTGTGGAACCTCTTTCTAGAGTCCAGCAGTGAAAACAGTCCTTGGTGGGGGTGGGAGGAGTCTCTGCAGATTTTCTGAGCCCTGGTCAGGCAGCGGCTTTTTGCGATCTCCTGGATAGGAGGAAGAGGAGTACAGTAGTACCTCAATTTACGAGCTAAGTTGGTTAGTTGACGGAGCTCTTGACTCAAAACACGTGTATGCTAAATTAACACATTTACTGAAATCAGAGGAGCTGTTTGCAACTTGCTTAAAGTTACATTTTTCAAAGCAAAAAATATAACAAGAACCCCAATGGTTAGCTTGTGTTACCGTCATTGTTTTAACAGAATACATTTGTGTTAAAACGGTCAATATTTTTCACAATTAATAAGTTTGTGTAGTACATTTTTTTTTAATATTTGGTGTTTATGTGGACATGTCCGCGCAGGGAACGCGTGCACACATACAAAAACAGTCCAAGAAAAGCAACGAACAATTTGCAGTCATGTTGTTGTTATAATAGAATATACATTCAATGACAGCTAACACTAACTATCCATCCTTCCATCCATTTTCTACCGCTTGTCTATCCAAATCGCTATTAGCTAACAACACCTAAAGCTATTGTGCGTGCATGCGTTACGTACGTTGGTCATTACATCCTAAAAGCCGGAAGAGGGCGAGATATACTGTGTAAAATATATTGTAAAGTTAGCGCCCTCTAGACATCTGTGTAAATGTTGCTAACAGCCCCTTTAATTGAAATCTATTGAATTGGTGTGTGCGCCCGCCCCCCAAACAGCACATTTTTGCCTTTTGAAAAGAAAAACTAACTTTTAGATAATAAGTATTGTATAAATCCAGTATAATGTAGTACAAACAACTACAGCAGTTGTATGACGTAATGTTATAAAAATGTACAGTATTTACCTTTAAGAGTGAAGGTCTATGATATTTTCTACTGTGATGTATTAACATTGAATTTTTTGCATGCTCGATATAAACTGACACCATTACCATACTGCTTTTCAGTCAAAATCACCATCAGCAGCTTCTCCATATCTTTATGGATAAATGTCCGCCGTTTATATTTTATTTTAACATTCTTGGCAGACGTTGGACTCATTTTGCTTGAGTATGGTGCAGACAGCTTTCACAAAATGAGTCTTATATTTAAAAATAGAAACACCTCAATTGACACCAAACTCAGAGTCCTCCAAACGTATGTATGGTCTGTCGTACTTTACGGCTGTGAATGCTTTTTTGATTGATTGATTGATACTTTTATTAGTAGGTTGCACAGTGAAGTACATATTCCGTACAATTGACCACTAAATGGTAACACCCGAATAAGTTTTTCCACTTAAATTGATTCATGATACAGATATATACTATCATATATACTATCATCATAATACAGTCATCACACAAGATAATCACATTGAATTATTTACATTATTTACAATCAGGGGTGTGGAGGGGGGGGGGGGGGTAGGATATGGACATCAAGTAGTGGACATAGAGAGAGAGAGAGAGAGAGAGAGAGAGAGAGAGAGAGAGAGAGAGAGAGAGAGAGAGAGAGAGAGAGAGAGAGAGAGAGAGAGAGAGAGAGATCAGAAGGCATAAGAAAAAGTATCTGCATTTGATTGTTTACATTTGATCATTAGCAATTCGGGGAGGGTGTTAGTTTAGGGTTGTAGCTGCCTGGAGGTGAACTTTTATTGCGGTTTTGAAGGAGGATAGAGATGCCCTTTCTTTTATACCTGTTGGGAGCGCATTCCACATTGATGTGGCATAGAAAGAGAATGAGTTAAGACCTTTGTTAGTTCGGAATCTGGGTTTAACGTGGTTAGTGGACTTTAAACAATCAACAACTGAGAAAATTAGAGGCAACTGAAATGTGGTTCTTCAGAAAAATACTCCGCATATCATGGATTGAGAAGAAAAGTAATGAAAAGGTATTGGCAAAGGCTAAAACAAGAAGATCTCTAATTGCAACCATTCCAAAATGGGCAGCTGAAATTCCTCGGACATATCATTAGAAAAGACAGCTTAGAAAAACTGATGTTAACAGGAAAACTAGTAGGAAATAAAGCTCCAGGTCGGCAACGAACAACATAAGTCAACAGCCTAAGAGATTTTATCGGAAATATCAAGAATATAGAACTCATACATAGAGCGGACGATAGAGAATACCGGAGAGCCCTGATCATGATGTTGGTACAGACTAGCAGTGAGATGCTCAAACTGTTTCACTAAATCTTCTACACCTACTGTCATGTTTTTGATTATTTCTTTCTTTAATTCAAAGAACATCATCCACTTCTTCTTCTCCGCACTGTCCTTCACTCCCATTTTCTTCCTTTTCATGCTTGGAAGAACAAAGTTATGTCGATCTCTTGCTATAAGCTAATGCCAGCGAGTAAGTTCATATGTTTTGGGCATATTTTACGGGGTTCACTGAGACATTTGCTACACCAACTAATGGCGGGAATGCTTGTAACGCAAATTTTTGTTTGCAACTTAAAGCATAACAATTAGCTGAGAGACAGCTCTTATCTCGAAACACTCTCAAGTTGAGGTACCACTGTAAAGTTAAAGTACCACTGATAGTCACACACACACTAGATGTAGTGAAATTACCTTCTGCATTTGACCCATCCCTTTGTTCCACTCCCTGGGGGGTGAGGGGAGCAGTGAGCAGCAGCGGAGGCCGTGCTCGGGAATCATTGTGGTGATTTAACCCCCAATTCCAACCCTTGATGCTGAGTGCCAAGCAGGGAGGTAATGGGTTCCATTTTTATAGTCTTTGGTATGACTCGTATGGTATGACTGTAGCAGTATTTTTTTCCCAACATGTACTTTAAACACACACAAAAAACACACAGAAGACATGTTTTTAAACAAGTTCCCCACTTAACACAAGTTTAAAAGGAACATTTTCAAAAAACTTCAGTTTTACTCCAGCCCTGTAGGTGGTGGCAACACTCTACTGTGTTTATATGAGCGCTTACTTGACATATCTCACTGTTTGTATTTTTCTTCTTTTCTGAACAACTTGGTGGGGTCCTGCTTCTTCTTTTAGAACAGTGGTTCTTAACCTTGTTGGAGGTACGGAACCCCACCAGATTCATGTGCGCATTCACCGAACCCGAACCGTAATCATAAAATGATGTTGTATTAAAGAAATACTAATAAAGATATATTTTACAAACAGAAAGTTACAGGAATGTACACATGATCCCATGTTTACATCTCATTGTGCAACATGTGAATGTTTTAGTGGGAACTAAATGCGATATCTGAAAGGGGTACACATTATTTCCAAAGTAGGACCCCCCACCCAGACATATAATACTAGTACACAGCTAATGAAAAACAATATGTTATAGTCATTGTAAGTGGGCCAAAACACTTATATTAGAAAATAATCTCATGGAAATGATTGCTGTCATTTGATTACAATAATAAAACATTGAACTTGTTATTTCGTCAGGTTTGGGACAGGTGTGCTGCAGGTGTGACCACAGTGCATGTGCACGTCTGACGTCGCTCACATGTGCTCCACTGAATGCTCAAGGAGTTTTTGCGTTTGCTCATGTGGAAAATTAGAGGGAACATTGTTTGGGGGTATCCATAATACGCCGACAGGGAGAAGTTTTTGTTTACACGATGAGTCGGGTGTGTCTTGACCTCCGCGGCGGAGGCTCTGCCGAACCCCTGAGGCCGACTAACCGAACCCCTAGGGTTCGATCGAACCCAGATTAAGAACCACGGTTTTAGAATAACTACAGAAAAAAGAACAGTACATCTTTAAACTGAGGTCTTGGGCTGTGGCTGAAACCTTTAAAATATTTTTAAAACAATTTTAGTCCATGTATTGTCATTGTTATTGTACGTTTGGGCAAACAAGTTGCTCCCTCATGCAGAACATGGCGACTTCAACCCTTTCGATGGGCCTAACGGACTGCTGGCTCACGCCTATCCGCCAGGCGAAGGCCTCGGAGGGGACACTCACTTTGATGAGGATGAACAGTGGACCAAAGATTCCTCAGGTTTGCTGCTTAAACTCTCTTTAACATACAATCAATGATGTCTGTGGTGTGGAGGGCGGACCAATAAATGAACGTTCTCTTCTGGTAGCTTACAACCTTTTCATAGTGGCGGCACATGAGCTGGGCCATGCCATCGGTATGTCGCACTCCTCCGACCCGAGTGCCCTCATGTACCCCATCTATACATACGCGACAGGATACCCCCTTGCTGAGGACGATATCGAAGGCATTCAGGCCCTCTATGGTGATGACTCTGCATAATCCATCCGTGCTTGGTTTTCCTTGTTTTGTTGTTAAAACATTTGGTCTGAAACACAGGCCCTAATCCAGACCACAGGAAAGTGAAGCCCAAGCCGGACGCTCCCAAAAAATGTGACCCCTCGTTGACTTTTGATGCGGCGACGGAGCTCAGGGGAGAAACCTTCATCTTCAAAGACAGGTAAATCCATGTGCATCTCTGGGTGTATAATAATCAATCAATCAATCAATCAATGTTTATTTATATAGCCCTAAATCACAAGTGTCTCAAAGGGCTGTACAAGCCACAACGACATCCTCAGTACAGAGCCCACATACGGGCAAGGAAAACTCACCCCAGTGGGACGTCAATGTGAATGACTATGAGAAACCTTGGAGAGGACCGCATATGTGGGTAAACCCCCCCCCCCCCTCTAGGGGAGACCGAAAGCAATGGATGTCGAGTGGGTCTGACATAATATTGTGAAAGTCCAACACATCAGCGAGAGTCCAGTCCATAGTGGGGCCAGCAGGAACCATCCCGAGTGGAGACGAGTCAGCAGCGTAGAGATGTCCCCATCTGATGAACAGGCTAGCGGTCCACCCCGGGTTTGGAGCAGAGTAGAAAAGAAAAGAAAAGAAACGGCAGATCAACTGGTCTAAAAAGGGAGTCTATTTAAAGGCTAGAGTATACAAATGAGTTTTAAGATGAGACTTAAATGCTTCTACTGAGGTAGCATCTCTAACTTTTACCGGGAGGGCATTCCATAGTATTGGAGCCCGAATAGAAAAACGCTCTATAGCCCGCAGACTTTTTTTGGGCTCTGGGAATCACTAATAAGCCGGAGTTCTTTGAACGCAGATTTCTTGCCGGGACATATGGTACAATACAATCGGCAAGATAGGCAGGAGCTTGACCGTGTAGTATTTTATACGTAAGTAGTAAAACCTTAAAGTCACATCTTAGGTGCACAGGAAGCCAGTGCAAGTGAGCCAGTATAGGCGTAATATGATCAAACTTTCTTGTTTTTGTCAAAAGTCTAGCAGCCGCATTTTGTACCATCTGTAATCTTTTTATTTTTTTATTTTAATTTTTTATTTTTTTATTTTTTATAATGTCCTGCCCAGCTTCTCGGGCAAATCATATAGCAGATGTAGATGCCCATATCGGCTGTTCAGATTTACTTTACAAAAGAGAAGTGTAGGATACTTCTCTTGTTTGCCTTACTTGTATTTTGACTTTATTAAATGTATTTATAATTATCATTTGGTGCAGCCGGCCCGGAGCAGGAGGGGATAGAAAGAGAGGAAAAAGGAAGACAGGGGGGAATTGTGGGGACAAGAGGGGGATTAGACAGAGAGACAAAAACAACAACAGCAAACACAACAACAACAACAACAGAGCAACATCAGCAAATACGACATGTTCAAATATGATGGTAAAAGTAATAGCAAATAAGCAGTTTAGCGAAAATAAAAAAAAAAATACAGAAATGACAATGAGCATTATTACACTAAAAAATGGAGCAATATGAATACCAATAGAAATAGTGCTATTGATAATAAACAATACCAGTACTTTACCTTTATTATCAACAATACAATTGTTCAAATGCAACAATACATATACGTAATGATAACTTGAGATACGAAAAATGCAGACAAATGGAGGGAAGAAAGAGAAGCAACCTACATTAACCTTGTAGATTGTTATAGTAACAATAGGTTAGCTTTGTCAGTGTGCCATGTGTTATACCCAGTTTTACCCTAGGGCAACAACGTTAATATATGTTTGATGAAACGTGATTATGTGCATGAGTGTATGTGTGCATATGTACTTGTATATGTACAGTATGTGTATATGTGTGCTTGTACAGAGAATGTATATGTACAGTACGTGTATATGTGTGTACAGCGAATGTATATGTACAGTATGTGTATACAGTATGTGTGTTTGAACAGTGAATGTATATGTACAGTATATGTATATGTGTGTTTGTACAGTGAATGTATATGTACAGTATATGTATGTGTGTGTTTGTACAGTGAATGTATGTGTAGTATGTGTATGTGTGTGTTTGTACAGTGAGTGTATATGTACAGTATGTGTATATGTATGTTTTTACAGTGAATGTATATGTACAGTATGTGTATACAGTATGTTTGTATAATGAATGTGCGTGTGGATGTACGAACTTTGAGTGTGTAAATATGTACTGTATTTATTTGTATATGCATGTGGGAGCGTAGGTACCTATGTATGTCTGTATGTATGTGTGTGAGTATATGTGAATTTGCATGTACAATACATTTGACTCCCAGTGTGTGCGGGAGCCAGAGTACGGCCCCAGCCTCCCCGAGAGCCCATCCCACAAACAGTAGGTGTGGTGCCCAGGGAACCAGGGGCCACCGCCCCCACGCAGCCAAGCCGGACAGCGACAGGAACCCCAGAGCCTGGCCCACCGTGCCGCCCACAAGGGCCAGCAGCAGGCCGCAGACAGACGCACCCGGCAGAGGACAAGGCACGAGAAAAACAGGGGGCAGCCAGACCCCAAGCCAGCGAGAGACCACACCCCACACGGACAGAAAGGCGGGACGCCCCGCCCGAGGGGCCCGGAGACCCCCCACAACCGGACGGGAAGACTGCCCCCGCCCCACCGGCAACCGGGCCCCCACGAGCCCCCCCCCCACCCCCGGAGAGCGCGGCGAGGCCAGCCCACGGCCACCCCACCCAAGCCGGCCGCCACAGGACCACCCAGCACGGGGCCACAGGAACCACCCACCCCACCCGCAGGGACCCCAACTATGGAGATGGAACAACCAGCAACCGCCCCGCCGATAATAAAATAAATAAATACATAATAATAATAATAATAATATTAATAAAATATTTTTTTTAAAAAAATAAAAAATAAAAAAAGAATAAATAAATAATTAAATCTATTTATTTAAAAAAAAAAAAAAAATAAAAAAAAAAAAAAAAATAAAAAATAAAAGAATTAAAAGAAGATCACAGGCATGCTGACACACAAGGTCGCTACCCCAACAACTGGCCGACTCGCAGCACCTCGGAATACCCTGCAGCACCAAGCCACCACAGTAGACGCAGGGACCCGACCCAGCAGGCCCCAACCAAGACGGGCACCCGGAAGGGATGGACGGCGGGACCCAGGAGCTCCAGACACGCAGTCCGGATGCAGTAGCCTGAGGCGCCGACCCCCACCCGACAGGCAGGCCCAGAACGTACCCCCAGAAATATACATACATATATATATACATACACATAAACATACACATGTACACATACACACACATACACATGCATACACATACACATATACATACATACATACATACATACATACATACATACATACACACATACACACACACACATACACATACATATACACAGTTTGCCAGCCCCGACAACCACCACGCGCGCGCGCTGCCACCAGTTACAACATCAGCCACCCCCCTGCACCAGACCCAGCAGCCACGGGCGCCCACACCACAAACAAACGGCAGCAGAAACTGCAGCCACAACACCCCCAGACAGCCAGCACCACCCAATCAAATCAAAGCGATCAAAAAAAAAAACCGCGACCGGCAACCACACGCCAACAGGATCACAGAGACCAGCCAGCGCCAACCCGCCAGCAAGCCCAAACGCCAACACGCAAACAAGAGACACCAACACCCCCCCCCCACCAAAAGACCCCACCACCCCAACCCAAACCCGCACAAACACACCACCGCCCAAACAACCGAGACACAGTATCCAGACCAGACACGGGCGCCGCGCCGCCACCACCCCATCAAGTCGCCAACAGAGACCCCACAGCGCAAGGTCGGGCCACACGGGCACGGACCCCACCCAACAGGAAGCAAGACCCGCGCGACGCCACACACAAATAAATAATAAGATTAAACAAAAATAACAATAATTAAAAAAAAATAATAATAATAATAAAATGAAATACAAATTAAATTAAAAATAACAAATACAAATAATTAAATTAAATAAAGTAAGTAAATAATAAAAATTACCATCTGTAATCTTTTAATGCTAGACATAGGGAGGCCCGAAAATAAAACGTTACAGTAATCGAGACGAGATGTAACGAACGCATGGATAATGATCTCAGCATCGCTTGTGGACAAAAGGGACGAATTTTAGCGATATTACGGAGATGAAAGAAGGCCGTTTTAGTAACACTCTTAATGTGCGACTCAAACGAGAGAGTTGGGTCGAAGATAATACCCAGATTCTTTACAGTCACCTTGTTTAATTGTTTGGTTGTCAAATGTTAAGGTGGTATTTTTAAATAGATGTCGGTGTTGAGCAGGACCGATAATCAGCATTTCCGTTTTCTTAGCGTTGAGTTGCAAAAAGTTAGCGGACATCCATTGTTTAATTTCATTAAGACACGCCTCCAGCTGACTACAATCCGGCGTGTTGGTCAGCTTTAGGGGCATGTAGAGTTGGGTGTCATCAGCATAACAGTGAAAGCTAACACCGTATTTGCGTATGATGTCACCTAGCGGCAGCATGTAAATACTAAAGAGTGCAGGGCCAAGAACCGAATCCTGGGGAACTCCGCACGTTACCTTAACATAGTCCGAGGTCACATTGTTATGGGAGACACACTGCATCCTGTCAGTAAGATAAGAGTTAAACCAAGACAAGGCTAAGTCTGTCATCCCAATACGCGTTTTGATACGCTCTAATAAAATATTATGATCAACAGTATCGGAAGCGGCGCTAAGATCAAGAAGCAGCAACATAGATGAAGCATCAGAATCCATCGTTAGCAATAGATCATTAGTCATTTTTGCGAGGGCTGTCTCCGTAGAGTGATTTGCCCTGAAACCGGATTGAAAAGGTTCACAGAGATTGTTAGACGCTAAGTGTTCATTTAGCTGCTGTGCTACAATTTTTTCGAGGATTTTCGAGATAAACGGAAGGTGGGACACCGGCCGGTAGTTTACCAGGAGATCAGGATCGAGGTTTGGTCTTTTGAGTAGAGGATGAATAACTGCTTTTTTGAATGCTAGGGGAACAGTGCCAGAGGAAAGTGATACGTTTATAATATTTAACACTGATGGACCTGGTAATACAAAAAGCTCCTTGATAAGTTTCCCAGGAATTGGGTCAAGTAAACATGTTGTTTGTTTCGTCCCATTTACACATTTTGACAATTCCTCCAATGTTATTTCATCAAAGAGAGAGAAACTATTTTGGAGGGCGGTATCCGTCGTATATACAGTCGTATTTGTGTTAATAGAACCCAGTTGTAGCTGAGATGCATTGTCTTTAATCTCTTTTCTAATGACTTCAATTTTCTTATTACTGGGAGAAGTCCCTTGTTGGGTTAGCGATGCTACTTTACTAAACAGAAATTTAGGATCATTTTTGTTGAGGTGGATGAGATTTGAGTAATATTTAGCTTTAGCTGAGGTAAGCATGCGTTTATAAGTTATTAAACTATCACACCATGCTTGATGGAAAACCTCAAGTTTAGTCGCACGCCATTTGCGTTCCAGCTTTCTACATGATAATTTCTGGGCTTTAGTTTCTTCTGTAAACCATGGGGTACGCCTTTTAGGGGCCCTTTTTAGCTTTAGCGGTGCTACAATATCAATGGTGTCGCGCAGGGCGTCATTAAAGTTGTTAGTGAGGTTATCAATAGAGCCCACATAATTTGGGAATGGTGCCATTACCGAAGGCAGTAGGTCAGTAAGAGTCGTCGTTGTGGCAGCATTAATGTTGCGGCTGCTATAGAAGTTATTATTATTATTATTAGTTTGTTGACAATGAGTCAGAACTTCGAATTTTATAAGGTAATGATCGGACATTACTTTAGTGTACGGGAGTATCGTAACTTTAGAGGTGGTGACACCCCTGACAAGCACTAGATCTATCGTATTACCGTTGCGATGCGTGGGTTCATTTATTATTTGTGTAAGACCACAGCTATCAATTATAGTCTGGAGCGCCACGCATGGAGGGTCCGATGGGGTATTCATATGGATATTAAAGTCCCCCATTATGATTATATTGTCGGCGTGCGTCACTAGATCAGCAACAAACTCTGAGAATTCACTGATGAAGTCCGAATAGGGCCCAGGGGGGCGGTAGATAACAGCCAGGTGGAGAGGCAGCGGTGTGACAAACCTCAATATATAATCAATATATTTATTATTTAGGTTAGGTGTAAGATTATAGTTTTCATTGTATATTAGTGCGACACCCCCTCCCCTTTTAAGAGGTCGGGCAACATGTGTATTGGTATAGCCAGGAGGAGATGCTTCATTTAGCGCAAAAAAATCGTCTGGTTTGAGCCAGGTCTCGGCGAGACCAACGACGTCAAGTTTGTTGTCTCTAATGACTTCATTAACTAATAGCGTTTTGGAAGATAATGATCTTATGTTTAAAAAGCCCATATTATATGTAGTGGGCTGTTTTGAGGATTGTTTGTTGAAATTATCCGAAGTAGCAATATTAATAATGTTGCGTTTATTATGCGTATTGCACTTTAAATAGTTTCGACCATATCTAGGAATTGATACGACGGGGATATTCAGATTGTTTGCTTGATGTTGCGATAAATAGTTAGCTACCTCAGTACAATGTATGTCTGCCTCTGACACGGTCACAAAAGAAAAAACATTATGTGAGTTGTGTTTTATTCTAAGAGAATTGCTATGTGTGCAGGGATTATCCAGCCTGACGCCGGCTAGTTCTAGTTTAAATGGCTTCTTACCCGGAGACTCCACGCTTCTTTGGTTAGCTTTTTTCTTTGTTGTTATCCCAGCTCGGCATCCCCGCTTCTGCTTCCGCTCGCACCGCCTATGTCGTCTCCATTGGTGGTCACCGCTAGCACTTGACTCCGCTGCTACAAAGGCCGCTCGATGTAGCCCACGAAGTATTCCCATGCTAGCGAGGAGGTCCACCGTACATGCATCTTTCAGTCTATAACAACCCGATCCATCCACATCCAGAATTGTCTGTCGGTCATATGTGATCACAGAGTGTTCACGCTTTGAGCCAGCCATGAAATTGACAGAAATGACGGGTGTTTTTTGCCAAATCGCTCTACACTCCCAAGAGCGTTAGCAGAGCCGCTGCATTCCCATGCGCCGCCATTTTGTCATTTTTTAATAATAATAATAATCCAATATACAAGTTTCAACTCATATTTCTAACTCATGTTCAGGTTCTACTGGCGCCTTCATCCCCAGATGCACGAGCCCCAGCTCGCACTGATCAAGTCCACTTGGCCGTCCATCCCCAACAAGGTGGATGCGGCGTACGAGAACCCAGCGAAGGATCAGGTCATGATTTTTAGTGGTGGGTTAGCATCATCAACACATACCATACCTGAAACAAAACCTACGCTTAATTGGTGATTTCGGCAGGTATCCGTGTGTGGGCTATGAATGGATACAACGTGGTGAAGGGTTACCCAAAGTACATCCACACACTCGGACTTCCTAAGACCGTGAGAAACGTGGATGCGGCTGTTCACATCAGAGACACAGGGAAGACTCTCCTCTTTCACGATGAAGACTATTGGAGGTATTTTATATGTATACACCTTGTCACAAAAAAAATCATATTGATTGTGTTTTTAAAGGGTTTGGGGATACAAATGAAAATGTGTAGTCCTGACAGTTGGTATAAAAAGACCACACCAGGAAAAACATTTTTAGGGATAAGCTGATCGATCGGCCACTGATCAGTTTCGGCCATTCTTTGTAAAAAATTGTGATTGCCATTGCTGATTAATTCCTTATTATCCATCCATCCATCCATCTTCTTCCGCTTATCCGAGGTCGGGTCGCGGGGGCAGCAGCTTAAGCAGGGAAGCCCAGACTTCCCTCTCCCCAGCCACTTCGTCCAGCTCCTCCCGGGGGATCCCGAGGCGTTCCCAGGCCAGCCGGGAGACATAGTCTTCCCAACGTGTCCTGGGTCTTCCCCGTGGCCTCCTACCGGTCGGACGTGCCCTAAACACCTCCCTAGGGAGGCGTTCGGGTGGCATCCTGACCAGATGCCCGAACCACCTCATCTGGCTCCTCTCGATGTGGAGGAGCAGCGGCTTTACTTTGAGCTCCCCCTGGATGGCAGAGCTTCTCACCCTATCTCTAAGGGAGAGCCCCGCCACCCGGCGGAAGAAACTCATTTCGGCCGCTTGTACCCGTGATCTTGTCCTTTCGGTCATAACCCAAAGCTCATGACCATAGGTGAGGATGGGAACGTAGATCGACCGGTAAATTGAGAGCCTTGCCTTCCGGCTCAGCTCCTTCTTCACCACAACGGATCGATACAGCGTCCGCATTACTGAAGACGCCGCACCGATCCGCCTGTCGATCTCACGATCCACTCTTCCCTCACTCGTGAACAAGACTCCGAGGTACTTGAACTCCTCCACTTGGGGCAGGGTCTCCTCCGCAACCCGGAGATGGCACTCCACCCTTTTCCGGGCGAGAACCATGGATTTGGACTTGGAGGTGCTGATTCTCATCCCAGTCGCTTCACACTCAGCTGCGAACCGATCCAGCGATAGCTGAAGATCCTGGCCAAATGAAGCCATCAGGAACACATCATCTGCAAAAAGCAGAGACCTAATCCTGCAGCCACCAAACCAGATCCCCTCAACGCCTTGACTGCGCCTAGAAATTCTGTCCATAAAAGTTATGAACAGAATCGGTGACAAAGGGCAGCCTTGGCGGAGTCCAACCCTCACTGGAAACGTGTCCGACTTACTGCCGGCAATGCGGACCAAACTCTGGCACTGATCATACAGGGAGCGGACCGCCACAATCAGACAGTCCGATACCTCATACTCTCTGAGCACTCCCCACAGGACTTCCCGAGGGACACGGTCGAATGCCTTCTCCAAGTCCACAAAACACATGTAGACTGGTTGGGCAAACTCCTATGCACCCTCAAGGACCCTGCCGAGATTATAGAGCTGGTCCACAGTTCCACGACCAGGACGAAAACCACACTGTTCGTCCTGAATCCGAGGTTCGACTATCCGGCGTAGCCTCCTCTCCAGCAGACCTGAATAGACCTTACCGGGAAGGCTGAGGAGTGTGATCCCACGATAGTTAGAACACACCCTCCGGTTCCCCCGGTACCTCTGCCAATCCAGAGGTACTGCCCCCGATGTCCACGCGATGCTGCAGAGTCTTGTCAACCAAGACAGCCCCACAGCATCCAGAGCCTTAAGGAACTCCGGGCGGATCTCATCCACCCCCGGGGCCTTGCCACCGAGGAGCTTTTTAACTACCTCAGCAACCTCAGCCCCAGAAATAATGGTTAATTCCTTATTATGCCAATCACAAACGTTGATTCCCTCTAGCTGACACTATTTATTTTTAGTTCCCCGGAAGACAAGCGACTAGCAGTTATATATGTGTCTCCATACACCATGTGAAGAAGCTCCCCTAAGCTTATAATGATTACCTCCATTACGGCAAATACACTGCATTTCTTAGTACCTTAATTACCATTACTAAGTAAACTTATCACTGGAGGACAAGGCTAAACATGCTACACACTAGGCTTGTACGGTATACCGGTATTAGTATAGTACCACGATACTAATGAATCATATTCGGGACTATACCACCTCTGAAAAGTACCGGTCCGCGCCATGGGTGGATTTACACTTAACATCCACTGTAATGATACCAAGTACAGTAGCGTATCTAGTCGATACTACTATGATTACATCGATATTTTTTGGCATCACATCTTCTTTCGTTTTTTTTTAAATTTATACTATGTTTATAAACTCAGGAAATATGTCCCTGGACACATGAGGACTTTGAATATGACCAATGTATGATCCTGTCTCTACTTGGTATCGGATTGATACCCAAATGTGTGGTATCATCCAAAACTAATGTAAAGTATCAAATAACAGAAGAATAAGGGATTATTACATTTCAACAGAAGTGTAGATAGAACATATTAAAAAAGAAAGTGAATGAACAAGTAGATTTATAGTTCATTTTCTACCACTTGTCCTTAATAATTTTGACTAAATAATAGAATGAAAAATGACACAATATGTTACTGCATACGTCAGCAGCTAAATTAGGAGCTTTTGTTTGCTTACTTACTCATAAAAGACAAGTTGTTTTCTATGTTCACTATTTTATTTACGGACAAACTTGCAATAAGAAACATTCAGTATGTTTTATGTACCTTAAGATTTTTTTGTTAAAATAAAGCCAATAATGCGATTTTTTTTGTGGTCCCCTTTATTTAGAAAAGTAACGAAAAGTATCAAAATAATTTTGGTACCGGTACCAAAATATTGGTATCGGGACAACACTACTACACACAGAGCGCAAGCCAGGAGAAGGTATGGTAATGGCTAAGCTAACTGCTATGCTGGCTTTAAACAACACCAACAAAATAGTTGCTTAGTAAAATTTAAAAGTGTAGATAGAAACACGTCGCAGCAGAAAGTAAATAGCTTTTAACAGGAAACTAACAAAATAAGAGTCTAGAGACAGGATAATATAACAGTTGTTTGTCAGCATTGTCACAGTCAGTGAGTAAGACACAGTAAGAGGACGGTGGATTGATCCATAAATTGGTGGTGTCGATACCAAGGGTAGTATCAGTATATGATTGATATTAGAGTGATTAGGTTGATACTTTTTGTTTTTCTCAAAAAATTGTATTTGTTTTTGTTCATGTTTACTAACTTAAGTCCCTGGACAGAGGAGGATTTTGAGGGCAAAAACCAAATAATTTAGATGAGCAGTAGATAGTAGTTTTGGCTTTTGTTTAGTTATTGTGTACTATTGACTTTGAAAAATGTACAGTTAATACTTGTTATTGGTACCGGTATTGTTATCGGCCAAATTCACTCATGGGGATCGGTATTGGGCACGGCAGCATAAAACCCTGATTGGAACAATCATATTATTTTTTATCTCATGTGACGTAGGCTGCGTGAGTGTTCCTACAATCTTAGAAAAACCTAAAAAAAAAAGTGTTTAAATACAATTTCGAGGCCCTGGAAAAGTTATAGAAAGCAAAAAAAATCTGAACCAGAGTTTCCACAGCAACAAAGCAGACAACTTTGGATGTTTCTGCAAAAAAATAGATCCTCAAAGTCAGGATACTGTGGGCACTAATATGTAAATTGCTTCTACTCATTCAAGTCATCTGAGGACAGATGCTGTCTTTTTGTCACCATATTCCTGGACTGCCAAATTGCAGCGAAATATAACTGTGGTGAGAACAACTATGCCTGTGTCAGTGCTTTTGGCCGTGCTCTGCACTTTAAAAGACACTTACTGTCATTAGTAGGGGTGTCAAAAATCGATTTTTGAATTAATCGCAATTCTTATTTGTATCGATTCTTAATCAATTTTCAAAAATCAAAAAGCGATCTTTTTATTTATTTTTTTATTTTTTTATCTGTCCTGTTCAGCTATTCAGGCAAATCATATTGTTGATGTAGATGCCTATATCTGCTGTACAGATTTACTTTAGAATAGAGAAGTGTTGTATACTTCTCTTGTTGTCTTATGTGTCCATCCATTTTCTACCGCTTGTCCCTTTTGGGGTCGCGGGGATGCTGGAGCCTATCCCAGCTGCACTCGGGTTGAAGGCGGGGTACACCCTGGACAAGTCTATTTGTATTTGACTTTATTAAATACAAATTTGGTTATAATTCTATTAAACAAAAGCAGTATTTAATAACAGAACTGGCACCCAATGGTATTAAAAAAAAGTATTGCTTTTGAATCGAGAATTGTTTTGAATCAAGAATTGATTCTGAATCAAATCGTTACACCCAAGAATCGAATCGAATTGAATCACGTGGTGCCCAAAGATTCACAGCCCCAGTCATTAGTGTCCCAACAAATGGCCACAATAATTAGTTTTCGGTGTTCCAATTGAGAAAAATCGATTGATTTTGATCAAAAGTTTTGACGAAGTCATTGAAAAGTGTACAAACCCTGTATTGAAATGAGTCATTTCAATACAAATTTTAAATGGGTTTCTTTTGCACTTTTGTTTTTTGTGGATGATTTGCAGTTATGACGAAGCATCAGGCACCATGGATAAGGGCTACCCACGGACAATAGAATCAGATTTCCCAGGCATGGACGATGAAGTTGACGCGGCCGTTTATCACTACGGTACTGACTGACATTCGAGGGTGCAAAATTCAAAACGCTCAAGTGAAACTTCTTACAATTAGTGTTGTTTATGTTTCTCTTTTCAGGATACTTGTATTTCTTCCACGACAATGTGCAATATGAGTACAGTTACCCAGCAAGGAAGGTCATACGCACCCTCAAAATCAACTCCATTCTTGGCTGCTGATGCTGCTGATGCTGCTTAAGCCCTAGTGACCACGGATATTGCAATTAGAACTGGTAAATATTCAAAAAGGAGACATTCCGCTGGATACTCATGTAAACTACAATTCACAAAATATGAAATAATCTCCAAAACTGAACGGCTAAAAGGCCTCCCAGACAACATTTCAAAGTGTTGTGATTGATTGATTGATTGATTGAAACTTTTATTAGTGGATTGCACAGTACAGTACATATTCCGTACAATTGACCACTAAATGGTAACACCCGAATAAGTTTTTCAACTTGTTTAAGTTGGGGTCCACGTTAATCAATTCATGGTAGGGGTTGCTAAATCCTCTATTTTTTTTTGTAGCGTGGATACCAACCTAATCTGCAGAAATGTAATTGAACAGTTGTTCTTAAACGAGCTTGTTTATTTGCTATGTTTCATTCAATATCTCTGGAAATACTGATCTAAGAGTGATCTCACAAGTATAACTTTTCAAATGAAGCCAGGATTATGAAAATACACCTTGTTCAAATTATTTTGCAGACATGTCATAGGATAAACTTTTATTCATCCCACAATGGGGAACACGTGCTAAACCAGGGGTTTTTAACCTTCTGACCTGGGGCCCCAACCTTTACACTACATTTGGGACCGAGGCTGACTCAAAAATTAACACTGAATTAGTAACATTACTCTTGATTTTAATCATATTCAATAGTTATATTTAACCTCCCTACAGTTTACAACATTGTCAAATGATATGAAACAATGTGTTGATCACAAATATTATTTTCAAGGCTTAGGTCAGGCTGATTGGAAAAAAGTACTATCTAAATATACTGAAAAAGGGGCTCATAAACTGCTGAAAAATACCTACAATTATGTAGTGCTGAAATAAGTAAACTAAATTAATAATAAATGTTTATAAACTAAACTGTCAAGAACATTTAAGTGCAAATTAACATACAGCTTTATCACTTTCGTCATATTTTTTCGCTTAAAAAACTTCTCAATGACTTTAGCTCCAGACTTCTTCTGTTTGTTTGATGTTGTCATTACTGCCACAAGTGGTGGTAAAGTGTATCGCAACTGAGTACCGCTGCATCTGAAAAAACAGATATTTTTGCCCTGGCGGCCCAACAAGAAACACTGTGCTTAACAGTATAATGGAAAGAAAGTCCTATGAATGTAATGTAAAATGAACAGTGCTGGACACAGAAAATATTGCTTCTTATTTTTCTTATTTATTTTCTTGGGTTTAGTTTCCTCTGTTTCACTGCAAGTTTGCCCAGCTGGCCTGTAAGATTAGTTTTTATAGTTTAAGTAATAATTTATTTTATTTCATTTGGCCTCTCGTGTGATTTTAACGCTATTTATTGTCAGTGTTAAGTAAAATGACTTGACATATTTTACTTATTGCAGACCCTATTAAAAACCCTTTCAGGGAATTCTAATTCATCGTAATTTCTAATGCAATACAAAATATATGTAAGCTGATTTTTAGACATGTTTAAGGTAAAACATGAGTTATAGGACTTTTGTTTATGTATAAGTGAATAAAACAATTTCCACTAGAGGGCACTCTTATGCATATTTTGATACCATGAAAAAAAAAGCCATGCAAATGGTCTCTGATGATGCCCAATTTTGACCCTCTGCCCTGTTGGTGGCCTCTAATATGTAAACGGCAATGTTAATGTGGATCCAGTCTGGATAGAGGCTCTTATGAAAGTCAAGGGAAAAAGCAACAAAAGGAGCCAACATCCTTCTGAAAACAGTCCCGCCTAGTGATCGCTGATGACAAACAGATGGAGACGACAAATGAATCACAATACTGAATCAATTTTTCTCTTGGAAACTCCCTCCTGAGGTCACCACTATGGAAGCTGACACATATGATGCAAGACTCCCACACAATCAATGTATGTGATATCTTGTTCATTCCCTTCACTGGATTTACTTACACACATCGCCTCAAAGTTGGCGTCGATGCATTCCCCAGACAGTTAGACCAAGGTTACACTAGGTTAGGTTTTACTATTTTAAGTGAACTGACATTTGAAGAACCCCTTGAGTAAAAAATAGCAATGACTGAATGAGCAAGATTCACGAGAAAAGAAATACAGTCAGGAAAAGGAAGGGGCAACAGCATGGAGTGGATTACAGTACGTCATAGTCGAATGACACAATGGAAAGGGTTTTTTGTTTTGTTTTAATTGGTTTCCTCTAAGTAGTGTAGTGTGTGCAGGATAAAGGCAGCAACATTGTCACATTTAATGACTATGTCTGTGATCTTTTGAGTCTAATGTTAAAAAACACCTCCAAAATGGCCTGTTTTTAATTCAAAATGATCTTCTATTGTATTATAATGATAATAAACTGTTGTGATTAAATCAAACAGTGAAGTTGAAGAGTGTTGTTTTGAGTTGCTGTACTTATTGTCCATCCAGACTTGCCGTAATTCCTTGTTGCTACAGCAAAGTTGGTGTATTTCTACAAATGTTCTCCTCTAAACTTCCTATATAAAATGTTTGTATGGTAGGTATAATAACATTTTTGTTATGCTTACATGAAATAACGATTGGTATACTAAAAGGCTTTTTAAAAAAGATTGTTGTGGTTGTTGTTTTAGCATGTCAGTGTTCCTTATGTTAGGTTAGCACAATGCTTCTCAATTACTGACTGTTACGACCCCACTTAGGAAAAAGAAAACATTTTGCGCTCCGTCCACTCTACACCCCGCGCCTAAAAAGTATAATTTGCCTATAAATTTGTTAGAAGTACACCTCTGCATAACACTGTATCCTTATTAACATTAAAGAAAACAAAGAAAGAAATATAAATCAACGTACAACAAAGAATAACTTTATTACTATTGTGTTTAGTCCGTAACAGAAAAGATTTAAAGTCCATCAATTGGCCTGAAATAACATTTTAAAAAATGGAATCCCCATATTAACAATAAACATTTTTTGACCGACTTGAACCATTTGATGCTGAATTCTTTTTTTTTTTTTTTAATAAACTCAGTATATAATAATACATTACATTTTTCTCAGCAACATTACACCTAAGGAGCACAATATACAAGACTTTAAACTTTTTTAGTTTTTCGTCCCACTATTTGAAAATAACTGAGTTAGCATAATGCTAACCGCTATGGACGCGGTGATTAAAATATAATGTGCTATGGATACTTTATTTAATACATATAATTGTAATTATATGTATTAAATTAAATTATATGTATATGTAATTAATTATAATTAAAAGCAGAAAAAGACTGACATTTTGTTAAGTCACATGGTTGTTTCCCTATTTAAAAAAAAACAACCAAAAGGTGTTTTTTAAATCAAAATGATGTTGTTGGATTATAGTGATAATATCAAAAAGAGTAATTACTATTTTTTTTTTCTTTTAAGTTCATATTAGTGCAGTTAAAGACTTTAACTGCAAATGTTTTCTTTTTCCTAAGTGGGGGCGTTACAGTCAGTAATCGAGAAGCATAGAAATCACTGACATGCTAAAACAACAACCACAAATATATTTTTTTAAAAGCATTTTAGTATACAAGTTTTGTATACAAATTTTGTATACTAAAATGCTTTAAAAAAAATTGCGCCCCGAACACCCCCCCCCCCACCCCGACTCTAAAAAGTATAATTTGTCTATAAAATTCTGAGAAGTACACCTCTGCATAACACTGTATCGTTATTAACATTAAAGAAAACAAAGGAAGAAATATAGATCAACGTACAACAAAGAATAACTTTATTACTATTGTGTTTAATCCGTAACACAAAAGATTTAAAGTCCATCAATTGGCCTGAAATTTAAAAAAAATTGTAATCCCAATTTTAACTATAAATATTTTTTGACCGACTTGAACCATTTGATGCTGAAAAAAAAAAATATAATAACCTCAGTATGTAATAATACATTACATTGTTCTCAGCAACATTTTCTAAGGAGCACAATATATAACACTTTAAACTTTTTTAGTTTGTTTCCATCCCACTATTTGAAAAGAACTGAGTTAGCATGATGCTAACCGCTATGCACGTGCTGATTAAAATATAATGTGCTATGGATACTGTATTTAATACATATAATTGTGGAACCTAAAAGACTGAAATGTTGTTTTTTAGCTTCACAAGATAAAAAACTAAACTGCATTCTGCAATAAATAAAACCTTTAGTTTAATTTTGTTAAGTCACATGGTTGTTTTCCTATTAAAAGAAACCCAACCAAAAGGTGTTTTTTTTAAACCAAAATGATGTTATTGGATTATAGTGATAATATCAAAAAGAGTAATTATTAAATCAAATTTTAAAAAAATAGTTCATATTAGTGCAGTTAAAGACAGTGTTGTTTTGAATTGTTGTACTGATTGTCTATTCAGACTTGCCGTACTTTTTTTGTTTGTTACTGATGGCAATTTGTTGTATCTATAACAGACACCTTCACTTTCTCCTCTAAACCTACTAAATTGTGTTTTGGTAAGTATGATACATATTTTTGCTAAGCCTACTAAAATGGTTTAAGTCTTCTTCTGCTGAAACGATTGCTCGGATTTCGTTAGCATTTCAAAAGCACTTTCGAAGCTAGGTTAGCATAATGCTAATCGCTACATATGTGTATTTAAGGATATTTTGCGATGATTGTTTCTTAACTAATACGTGTTATTGTTAAATTAAGAAGCATATCAATCCTCTAATATTGTTTTCATGCTTAAATTTAACAAGAAAGAGACAAAACATGGAAAAATATGAAAAATGTTAGCTAACTGCCAAACCAAAATCTTCTCCTTTTTCACAAGTGATGTAAAATCAGAAGAAAGACATTATTAAGTTTGTGGTGTTTATATTTTCATTTAATGAGTTCCAGGTTAAAGGTTAAGTACAAGGCTAAACACACTTTTTAATGTTTTGTATTGTGTTCAGTAGCCTTACTGTTTGTGATTAAAAACAACAAACCCATTTTTGTGCAGTGAAAGATGAGCTCAGCTTTTGTTAGTCTGACAAAAGAAAACCTCTGTGCTGAGCTGCAACCTGCTGACACATCTCTGTCCTTCATCGAGTCAGAGGACGCTCAGACGGCGTCAGTTTGTAAGTCCACACCACCCAGGCAACATTCAGGCCATGTCCACACGGACACGGAGTGTCAAAAACAACATATTTGGGGTTAAAACAATCTCCATCCACACAAGTGCAGTTTCAAAACGGTCTATGTTTACACACAAACACATACACCTGCTGTCATGCACATTTTGTCCAATCAGAAGCCTGAAAAAAGCAGCAATATCTGACTTGGTGGCATTACACCTCCTATTATGTTTATTTTGTATTGAGTCACGCCTCAGTGCACTGCTTCCCCTTCCTATCAACACCGTGTATGGTGAGGATGGTGTTCTGCTGACCGCGACTGCGGATGTTGTGGATCGGTGGAGGGAATACTTCGAAGACCTCCTCAATCCCACCAACACGTCTTCCTATGAGGAAGCAGTGCCTGGGGAATCTGTGGTGGGCTCTCCTATTTCTGGGGCTGAGGTTGCTGAGGTAGTTAAAAAGCTCCTCGGTGGCAAGGCGATCTGCCCGGAGTTCCTTAAGGCTCTGGATGCTGTGGGGCTGTCTTGAATGACAAGACTCTGCAGCATCGCGTGGACATCGGGGGCGGTACCTCTGGATTGGCAGACCAGGGTGGTGGTTCCTCTCTTTAAGAAGGGGAACCGGAGGGTGTGTTCTAACTATCGTGGGATCACACTCCTCAGCCTTCCCGGTAAGGTCTATTCGGGTGTGCTGGAGAGGAGGTTACGCCGGTGCGGCGTCTTCAGTAATGCGGACGCTGTATCGATCCGTTGTGGTGAAGAAGGAGCTGAGCCGGAAGGCAAAGCTCTCAATTTACCGGTCGATCTACATTCCCATCCTCACCTATGGTCATGAGCTTTGGGTTATGACCGAAAGGACAAGATCACGGGTACAAGCGGCCGAAATGAGTTTCCTCCGCCGGGTGGCGGGGCTCTCCCTTAGAGATAGGGTGAGAAGCTCTGCCATCCGGGGGGCGCTCAAAGTAAAGCCGCTGCTTCTCCACATCGAGAGGAGCCAGTTGAGGTGGTTCGGGCATCTGGTCAGGATGCCACCCGAACGCCTCCCTAGGGAGGTGTTTAGGGCACGTCCGACCGGTAGGAGGCCACGGGGAAGACCCAGGACACGTTGGGAAGACTATGTCTCCCGGCTGGCCTGGGAACGCCTCGGGATCCCCCGGGAAGAGCTGGACGAAGTGGCTGGGGAGAGGGAAGTCTGGGTTTCCCTGCTTAGGCTGCTGCCCCCGTGACCCAACCTCGGATAAGCGGAAGAAGATGGATGGATGGATGGCAATATTAATATACAGGCTATTAATGCCTGTAATATTATGTGAGTTTTACTAGAATCAGTTGTTTTTGTAAGGTTTACAAATACAAAAATAAGGTTTTACTCACTATAACAGTATACTGTCACACTCAATATGACAGTTATTTTAAACATAACTCCTAAACAACACATGCAAAATGGCTAAAAAATGCCTGGAGAAATGTATTTCTGTGAGTTTTACTGGAAACAAATTTTGTAAGGTTTGCAGACACAAGTTTGTTTTTTTTACTTAATATGACAATATAACTGTCATACAAAATATGAAAGTTATAAAAACCTAACTCCAAAACCAAACATGCATTATGTCTAAAAATGCCTGTAATATTGTATCTATGTGAGTTTTACTAGATTCAGGCGTTTTGGTAAGGTTTAAAAATACAAACATTTGGTTTTACTCATAATGACAGTATAACTGCCAATATGACAGTTATTTAAACAAAGCTCCTAAACCACACATGAAGAAGCCATGGCTAATAATGTCTAAAATAATGCATCCTTGTGAGTTTTAGTCGAAACATATGCTTTTTTAAGGCTTGCAAAAAGTAGTTTGTTACTCAATATGACAGTAATGTTCTTAAAATCCTGAGATAATGCGAAAAAGGCAATAAAAATGTATTACATCATAATTCCTAAACCAAACATGCAAAATGTGTAAAAATGCCTGTAATATTGAATCCATGTGAGTTTTACTAGAATCAGTTGTTTGTAAGGTTTGCAAATACAAAAATTAGGTTTTACTCACTATGACAGTGTCACATTCAATATGACAGTTATTAAACATAAATCCTAAACTACACATGTAAAATGGCTAATAATGCCTGAAATAATGCAATCTTGTGAGTTTTCCTTGAAACATATGCTTTTTTAAGGCTTGCAAACACAAAAAGTAGTTTTTTACTGAATATGACAATAATGTTCTTAAAATCCTGAGATAATGCTAAAAAGGCAATACAAATGTATTCCATCATAATTCCTAAACCAAACATGCAAAATGTGTAAAAATGCCTGTAATATTGAATCCATGTGAGTTTTACTAGAATCATTTGTTTGTAAGGTTTGCAAATACAAAAATTAGGTTTTACTCACTATGACAGTGTCACACTCAATATGACAGTTATTGAACATAAATCCTAAACTACACATGTAAAATGGCTAATAATGCCTGAAATAATGCATCCTTGTGAGTTTTCCTTGAAACATATGCTTTTTTAAGGCTTGCAAACACAAAAAGTAGTTTTTTACTCAATATGACAGTAATGTTCTCAAAATCCTGAGATAATGCTAAAAAGGCAATACAAATGTATTCCATCATAATTCCTAAACCAAACATGCAAAATGTGTAAAAATGCCTGTAATATTGAATCTATGTGAGTTTTACTAGAATCAGTTGTTTGTAAAGTTTGCAAATACAAAAATTAGGTTTTACTCACTATGACAGTGTCATACTCAATATGAGAGTTATTAAACATAAATCCTAAACTACACATGAAAAATGACTAATAATGCCTGAAATAATGCATTCTTGCGAGTTTTACTTGAAACATATGCTTTTTTAAGGCTTGCGAACACAAAAAGTAGTTTTTTACTCAATATGACAAGAATGTTCTTAAAATCCTGAGATAATGCGAAAAAAGCAATACAAATATATTCCATCTTGATAAGTAAACCAAACATGCAAAATGTGTAAAAATGCCTGTAATATTGAAACCATTTGAGTTTTACTAGAATCAGTTTTTTTTGTAAGGTTTGTAAATACAAAAATTAGGTTTTACTCACTATGACAGTTGTGGAGAGGGGCGTGGTGCACGCGTTCCCTGCGGGCGGGTTGTGTGCAGGGGCCGGCCATGAAGCGGCAGACAGGTCAGTGGATATCTCAGCTGGAACGAGTTATCAATAACCTGTTCCTTTATTAGCAGCGTCGGAGACCATGAGAGGGGGTGTGGGCTGGAGAGCACGAGAGCGACACCACGAGAGCGGTGCTGAAAAGCAGAGGCGAGGAGCTGAAAAGCCACCAGACACGGTTGTGCAAGATCATTAAAACGATTGTAACCCGCAGCAGCAGAGTGTTTTTCCCTTTCCTGTGGTTCCAGAAGAACCCGATACAGAGGTCGCGTCACAGTGGCACCCAACAAGGCGGACCACAGAGATGTCGACAACATCCCTGCTGGAGGCGCTGGGCCAAGTACTGGCCGAGGTGTCAACGGCAAGCCGGCAGCAGACACAGGTGCTGCAGGCACTGATGGACAGAGCAGAGGCGGCGGGAGGAATGTCCTCCATGAAGCGCATGGTGGAGGGGGAGGACCCCCAGACATTCCTCGATGTCTTCGAGGCCACGGCAACATCGTGCAGGTGGCCGGAGGAGGAATGGGGCGCGAAGCTGCTGCCGCTCCTGGTGGGGGAGGCGCAGCGGGTGGCGGTGAGTCTCCCGGCGACCGCCCGCATGCAGTATGCAAATTTGCGCTGCGCAATACTGGACCGTGTCGGCAGCAGCCCCGAAGACCATCGCCGGAAGTTCCGGGCTGGATCCAAAAATGCTGGAGGCAATCGTGCTGGAGCGATTCGTGGAGGCCATCCCGGCCAGGACATCCGCGTGGGTACGCTACTACGGCCCCACAGACGTCAAATCTGCTGTGAAACTGGCGGAGGAACACCTGGCGGTCCAGCGGGAGATGGCGACCAAGAAGGCCGAGGGGCCCACCCCAGGACCCCGCCGGCGACTCGCCCCGCGATGGGGGGGGTTGGAGGGGGAACCTCCGCAGCGACGACCACGCCAGCCTGAGCCACCCGGAGCCAGCGAACAGGTTCCCCACATGGACATAAAAAAAGAACACACACCCACACGCACCCAGAGACACACGACAAGGGGGGGGACACGGGGTGATAATAACTCTACAATTTGTGCATTCCAGGATACCGGCGCTGCAGGGAGAGGGCTTCCCTCGCAGATGGCACCTGAAACACCAGGGCCGGTGTGCTGGAGGTGCGGACAGCCCGGGCACGTGCGCCGGGAGTGCTCCATGATGGAGGTGGGGCAGGTGATGCGGGTTGTCGGGCCTCCAGCACACGCCCCCGATCTGGGGGAGACATACTGTGTCCCGGTAAGGGTACAAGGGGGTATATATCGGGCAATGGTGGATTCGGGCTGCAAACAGTCCATGGTCCACCAAAACCTGGTTCGACCCGGGGCTTTGAAGCGGGCGACACGGGTGAAAATTAGGTGTATTCATGGGGATGTGCACGAGTACCCTATTGTGCCAGTGCAAATTTTATATGAGGGACAAAAGCATAAAGTCAAGGTTGCCGTAAGCGTGCACCTTACGCACCCCGTAATTTTAGGGACAAATTGGCCGGGATTTAACCATTTGGTGACACAATGTATGGGGGTGCGGTCACGGGCAGTCGGTGAGGGGGCTAGCCGCACGGTTTTCAGCGGCGACGCGGCTTCATCGGGTACTGCCGAGCGGGAACTGATGGGGGCTTCGCGGGAGGCCCCCCCGGCCCCCCGGTGGCAACCTACTGAGGAATTTCCCCTCGAGCAGTCCCGTGATGAAACCTTGCGCGAGGCCTGGGACCAGGTGGATTACATTGACGGTCAGCTGGTGCGCCCGGGGAAAGCGCGGGTATTCCCCCATTTTTCAATTATTCGGGATAGATTATACCGAGTGAGCCGTGACACTCAAACCGGGGAGGAACGCACCCAGTTGTTGGTGCCAAAACGCCGCCGGGAAATGGTTTTCCAGGCGGCGCATTTTAATCCCATGTCTGGCCATTTAGGGTATGATAAAACACTTAATCGGGTCATGGTCCGTTTCTATTGGCCAGGCCTCCGGGCAGATGTGCGCCGTTGGTGCGCTGCTTGCTCAGACTGCCAGCTGGTGAACCCAGCGGCCACCCCAAAGGCGCCCTTGCGCCCATTACCGCTCATGGAGGTCCCGTTCGAGAGAATTGGGATGGACCTCATCGGACCATTTCACCCGAGCACACGGGGATACCGTTTTGTGTTAGTCCTGGTGGATTACGCAACGCGTTATCCCGAAGCAGTGCCCTTGCGCTCTATCTCGGCCAAGAGTGTTGCGCAAGCGCTGTTTCAGGTCATCTCCCGAGTTGGAATCCCGAAAGAGATTCTGACTGACCAGGGCACGTCCTTTATGTCGCGCACGATAAAGGAACTTTACGGGTTACTGGAATTAAAGCGATCCGCACCAGCATATACCATCCGCAAACGGATGGGCTGGTGGAGAGATTAAATAAAACGCTGAAAACCATGATCCGTAAATTTATGCACGAGGACAAACAGAATTGGGATAAATGGTTGGACCCCCTAATGTTTGCGATGCGGGAGGTACCTCAGGCCTCAGTTGGTTTTGCACCGTTCGAGTTATTGTACGGCCGGAGGCCTCGCGGAGTGCTGGACGTCATTAAAGAAATTCAGTATGTCATGGACATGCGAGCAAAACTCCACAAGGTGGGGAACTTGTCACGTGAGAATTTGCTCCGTGCCCAAGAGCGTCAGCGGCGCACGTATAACAGGGGGGCCCAACTACGCAAATTCACACCGGGAGAAAAAGTACTTGTGTTGCTTCCAACCTCAAGCTCCAAATTACTTGCAAAGTGGCAGGGACCCTTTGAGGTCACACGGCAAGTGGGTGATGCCGATTACGAAGTTCGGCGCTCGGACCGACGCGGAGACACTCAGATCTATCATCTGAACCTGCTGAAGGCATGGAAAGAGGCGGAGCCTGTTTCCATGGTGACAGTGGTGAAGGAGGAGGAGGAGTTGGGGCCGGAGATCCCACGCTCTGGCCCGGCCCCTCAGTTGTCCTGTGATAACCAGCTCACATTGGCGCAGAGAGCGGAGGTTGCTGAGTTACAGCGGCGCTACTCGGATGTGTTCTCCTCGCGGCCCGGGCGCACGGATCTCATCCAACATCATATTGAGACCAGCCCGGGGGTTACGGTGCGGTCTCGGCCATATCGGCTTCCCGAACACAAGCGCAAAGTGGTTCGGGAGGAAGTAAAAACCATGCTTGAGTTGGGGGTAATAGAAGAATCCCACAGCGCGTGGTGCAGTCCCGTTGTTCTGGTTGGGAAGAAGGATGGGACTGTGCGGTTCTGTGTGGATTACCGCAGGGTGAATGAAATGTCACATTTTGACGCGTACCCAATGCCTCGGGTCGACGAGCTCCTAGATCGCCTGGGCACTGCTCGTTTTTTCACAACACTGCATTTGACCAAGGGCTACTGGCAGATTCCCTTGTCACCAGAGTCCCGAGAAAAAACGGCCTTCTCCACTCCGGAAGGTTTGTACCAATTCGTGACCCTTCCGTTTGGCTTGTTTGGTGCGCCCGCCACGTTCCAGCGTCTCATGGACCGCGTGCTGCGCCCCCACGCTGCATACGCCCCCACGCTGCATACGCGGCTGCATACCTGGATGATGTCATCATCCAGAGTGGCAGCTGGGAAGAACACATGCGGCGGGTGGGGGCGGTGCTCGAGTCCCTGAAGGTGGGCGGGGCTCACCGCCAACCCGGCGAAGTGCGCAGTTGGCCGGAGGGAGGTACAGTATCTGGGCTACCACTTGGGGCGGGGGGGGGGGGGGGGGGGAGATGCGGCCCCAGGTAGACAAAACAGCGGCAATCGCGGCCTGTCCACCCCCCAAGACAAAAAAAGAGGTGAGGCAGTTTTTGGGACTGGCGGGCTACTACCGCCGGTTCATTCCCCGGTTCGCGGACTTGACCGGCCCACTGACTGACCTCACCCGAAAGGGTGCTCCAGAACTGGTCCAGTGGACGGAGCAGTGCCAGCGGGGGTTTGAGAAGGTAAAAACAGCACTCTGCGAGGAGCCGGTGCTGCACATGCCTAACTTTGACATCCCTTTCTGTCTGCAGGCGGACGCGTCGGGCCGGGGGCTGGGGGCGGTGCTGTCACAGCGGGTGGGGGACGTCGACCGCCCCGTGCTGTACATCAGCCGAAAACTCTCGGACCGGGAGGCAAGGTACAGCACGGTGGAGAGGGAGTGCCTTGCCATCCGGTGGGCGGTCGGGGCCCACAAACCGCTCCAGTGGCTCCACCGCATGAAGGACGCCAACGCGCGGATGACCCGGTGGTATCTGGCATTACAGCCCTACAACTTCCGGGTGGTCCACAGGCCCGGTGCACAGATGGCCGTGGCCGACTTCCTCTCTCGCCCCGCTATGGGGGGGTGTGGGCGCGGCCGGACGGCTGCCCGGCCTGAGTCTAGCGGTGGAGGCATGTGGAGAGGGGCGTGGTGCACACGTTCCCTGCGGGCGGGGTGTGTGCAGGGGCCGGCCATGAAGCGGCAGACAGGTGAGTGGATATCTCAGCTGGAACGAGTTATCTAATCACCTGTTCCTTTATTAGCAGTGTCGGAGACCATGAGGGGGGGTGTGGGCTGGAGAGCACGAGAGCGACACCACGAGAGCGGTGCTGAAAAGCAGAGGCGAGGAGCTGAAAAGCCACCAGACACGGTTGTGCAAGATCATTAAAACAATTGTAACCCGCTGCAGCAGAGTGTTGTTCCCTTTCCTGTGGTTCCAGAAGAACCCGATACAGAAGTCACGTCACAACAGTATACTGCCACGCTCAATATGACAGTTATTTAAACATAACTCCTAAACCACACATGAAAAATGGCTAATAATGCCTGAAATAATGCATTCTTGCGAGTTTTACTTGAAACACATGCTTTTTTAAGGCTTGCAAACACAAAAAGGAGTTTTTTAGTCAATATGACAGTAATGTTCTTAAAATCCTGAGATAATGCGAAAAAGGCAATAAAAATGTATTACATCTTAATTAGTAAACCAAACATGCAATACGTGTAAAAATGCCTGTAATATTGAATCCATTTGAGTTTTACTAGAATCAGTTGTTTTTGTAAGGTTTGCAAATACAAAACTTAGGTTTACTCACTATGACAGTGTCAAACTCAATATGACAGTTATTTAAACATAACTCCTAAACTAAACATGAAAAATGGCTATAAATGCCTGAATTAATGCATTCTTGTGAGTTTTACTCGAAACATATGCTTTTTTAAGGCTTGCAAACACAAAAAGTAGTTTTTTACTCAATATGACAGTAATGTTCTTAAAATCCTGAGATAATGCGAAAAAAGCAATAAAAATGTATTCCAACATAACTCCTAAACCAAACATGGAAAATGTCTAATAATGCGTGAACAAATTTATCTTTGTAAGTTTTACTAGAAAAATCATCTTTCATAGAAGCTAGTTTTTTTTACTCAATGTGACAGTACAACTGCCACACTCAATATGACAGTTATTTAAACAAAACTCCTAAACTAAACATGAAAAATGGATATTAATGCCAGAATTAATGCATTCTTGTGAGTTTTACTCGAAACATATGCTTTTTTAAGGCTTGCAAACACAAAAAGTAGTTTTTTACTCAATATGACAGTAATGTTCTTAAAATCCCGAGATAATGTGAAAAAAGCAATAAAAATGTATTCCAACATAACTCCTAAACCAAACATGGAAAATGTCTAATAATGCGTGAACAAATTTATCTTTGTGAGTTTTACTAGAAAAATTATCTTTTGTAAGGTTTGCAAAGACACAAGTTAGTTTTTTTTACTCAATATGACAGTATAACTGTCATACTAAATATGAAAGTTATATAAGGATAACTCCAAAACCAAACATGCATTATGTCTAAAAATGCCTGTTATATTGTATCTGTGTGAGCTTTACTAGAATCAATTGTTTTTGTAAGGTTTGCAAATACAAAAATTAGGTTTTTCTTACTATGACAGTATACTGTCACAGTCAATATGACAGTTATTTAAACATAACTCCTAAACAACACGTGCAAAATGGCTAACAATGCCTGGAGAAATGTATCTTTGTTAGTTTTAGTAAAATAATGATCTTTTGTAAGGTTTGCAAAGACACAAGTTATTTTTTTTTACTCAATATGACAGTATAACCGTCATACTAAATATGAAAGTTATCAAACATAACTCCAAACCAAACATGCAATCTGTCTAAAAAATGCCTGTTATATTAAATCTATGTGAGTTTTACCAGAATCAGGTATTTCGGTAAGGTTTACAAATACAAAGATAGGTTTTACTCAAAATAACAGTAACTGCCACATTCAATATGACAGTTATTCCAACATAACACCTAAACCACACATGCAAAATGGCTAATAATGCATGGAGAAATGTATCTTTGTGAGTTTTACTGGAAAAACATATTTTGAAAGGTTTGTAAAGACACAAGCTAGTTTTTTTTTACTCAATATGACATTATAACTGTCATACTAAATATGAAAGTTATATAAATATAACTCAAAAAGCAAACATGCATTATGTCGAAAAATGGCTGCAATAGTGTATCCATGTGAGTTTAACAGAATCAGTTGTTTTTGTAAGGTTTGCAAATACAAAATATGGGTTTTTCTCACTATGACAGTATACTGTCACACTCAATCTGACGGTCATTTAAACATAACTCCTAAACCACACATGGAAAAAGGCTGATAATGCCTGGAGATATGTATCTTTGTGTGTTTTACTAGGAAAACTATATTTTGTAAGGTTTGCAAAGACACAAGTTAGTTTTTTTACTCAATATGACCGTATAACTGTCATACTAAATCCATCCATCCATCCATTTTCTTCCACTTATCTGAGGACGGGTTGCGGGGGCAGCAGCCTAAGCAGAGAAGCCCAGACTTCCCTCTCCCCAGCCACTTCGTCCAGCTTTTCTCGAGGGATCGTGAGACATTCCCAGGCAGCCGGGAGACATAGTCTTCCCAATGTGTCCTGGGTCTTCCCCATGGCCTCCTGCCGGTCGGACTTGCCGTAAACACCTCCCTAGGGAGGCGTTCGGGTGGCATCCTGACAGATGCCCGAACCACCTCATCTGGCTCCTCTCAATGTGGAGAAGCAGCGGCTTTACTCTGAGTCCCTCCCGGATGACAGAGCTTCTCACCCTATCTCTAAGGGAGAGACCCGCCACCCGGCGGAGGAAATTAATTTTGGCCGCTTGTACCCGTGATCTTGTCCTTACGGTCATAACCCAAAGCTCATGACCATAGGTGAGGAAGATCGACCAGTAAATTGAGAGCTTTTCCTTCTGGCTCAGCTCCTTTTTCACCACAACGGATCGATATAGCGTCCTCATTACTAAAGTCGCCGCACCGCCTGTGGATCTCTCGATCCACTCTTCCCTCACTCGTGAACAAGACTCCTAGGTACTTGAACTCCTCCACTTGGGGCAAGATCTCCTCCCCAACCTGGAGATGGCACTCCACTCTTTCCCGGGCGAGAACCATGGACTCGCCCAGGAAAGGTCATCCCAGTCGCTTCACACTCGGCTGCGAACCGATCCAATGAGAGCTAAAGATCCAGGCCAGTTGAAGCCATCAGGACCACATCATCTGCAAAAAGCAGGGACCTAATCCGGAAACCACCAAACCGGATCTCCTCAACGCCATGACTGCGCCTAGAAATTCTGTTCATAAAAGTTATGAACACAATCGGTGACAAAGGGCAGCCTTGGCGGAGTCCAACCCTCACTGGAAAAGGGCCCGACTTACTGCCGGCAATGCGGACCAAGCTCTGACAATGATCATACAGGGAGTGACCCGCCACAATCAGACTGTCCGATACCCCATACTCTCTGAGCACTCCCCACAGGACTTCCCGGGGGACACGGTCGAAAGCCTTCTCCAAGTCCACAAAGCACATGTAGACTGGTTGGGTAAACTCCCAAGCACACTCAAGGACCCTGCCGAGAGTATAGAGCTGGTCTACTGTTCAACGACCAGGACGAAAACCACACTGTTCGTCCTGGATCCGAGGTTCAACTATCCGGTGTAGCCTCCTCTCCAGTACACATGAATGACCTTACCGGGAAGGCTGAGGAGTGTGATCCATGATAGTTGGAACACATCCTCCGGTTCCCCTTCTTAAAGAGAGGAACCACCACCCCGGTCTGCCAATCCAGAGGGCGGATCTCATCCACCCCTGGGGCCTTGCCACCGAGCAGCTTTTTAACTACCTCGGCAACCTCAGCCCCAGAAATAGGAAAGCCCACCACAGATTCCCCAGGCACTGCTTCCTCATGGGAAGACGTGTTGGTGGGATTGAGGAGGTCTTCAAAGTATTCCCTCAACCGATCCACAACAGCCGCAGTAGAGGTCAACAGCACCATCCTCACCATACACGGTGTTGACAGTGCACCGTCCCCACCCACCGAGGCGGCGGATGGTAGTCCAGAATCGCTTCGAAGCCGTCCGGAAGTCGTTTTCCATGGCTTCCCCAAACACCTCCCATGTCCGAGTTTTTGCCTCCGCGACCGCTGAAGCCGCACTTCGCTTGGCCTGTCGGTACCTGTCCGCTGCCTCTGGAGTCCCATGAGCCAAAAGGACCCGATAGGTTCTTTCTTCAGCTTGACGGCATCCCTCACTGCTGGTGTCCACCAGTGGGTTCTAGGATTACCGCCACGACAGGCACCAAACACCTTGCGGCCTCAGCTCCAATCAGCCGCCTCGACAAGAGAGGCACGCATGGTCCACTCAGACTCAATGTCCAGCACCTCCCTTGTGACATGTTGAAAGTTCTTTCGGAGGTGGGAACTGAAACTCTCTCTGACAGGAGGCTCTGCTAGGCGTTCCCAGCAGACCTTCACAATGCGTTTGGGCCCGCCAGGTCTGTCCGGCATCCTCCCCCACCATCGGAGCTAGCTCACCACCAAGTGGTGATAGGTAGAAAGTTCTGCCCCTCTCTTCACCAGAGTGTCCAAAACATGAGGCCGCAAATCCGATGACACAACTACAAAGTCAATCATGGAATTGCGGCCGAGGGTGTCCTGGTGCCAAGTGCACATATGGACACCCTTATGTTTGAACATTGTGTTTGTTATGGACAATCCGTGACGAGCACAAAATAATACCTGGGATTTATATAGTGCTTTTCTAAGTACCCAAAGTCGCTTTACATGTTAAAAACCCATCACTCATTCACACCCGGTGGTGGTAAGCTACTTTCGTAGCCACAGCTGCCCTGGGGTAGACTGACGGAAGCGTGGCTGCCAATTTGCGCCTACGGCCCCTCCGACCACCACCTATCATTCATTCACCGGTGTGAGCGGCACCGGGGGCAAGGGTGAAGTGTCCTGCCCAAGGACACAACGGCATGGTAAGAGGCGGGGAGCGAACCTGTAACCCTCAGGTTTCTGACACGGGCGTTCTACCCACTACGCCATGCCGCCCAATAAGACCAATAACGGATGACAGAGCTTCTCACCCTATCTCTAAGGGAGAGACCCGCCACCCGGCGGAGGAAATTCATTTCGGCTGCTTGTACCCGTGATCTTGTCCTTTCTGTCATAACCCAAAGCTCATGACCATAGGTGAGGAAAGGAACGTAGATTGACCAGTAAATTGAGGGTTTTTCCTCCTGGCTCAGCTCCTTCTTCACCACAACGGATCGATATAGCGTCCTCATTACTGAAGACGCCGCACCGCCTGTGGATCTCTCGATCCACTCTTCCCTCACTCGTGAACAAGACTCCTAGGTACTTGAACTCCTCCACTTGGGGCAAGATCCCCTCCCCAACCTGGAGATGGCACTCCACCCTTTCCTGGGCGAGAACCATGGACTCGGACTTGGAGGTGCTAAATCTCATCCCAGTCGCTTCACACTCGGCTGCGAACCGATCCAATGAGAGCTGAAGATCCTGGCCATTTGAAGCCATCAGGACCCCATCATCTGCAAAAAGCAGAGACCTAATCCGCTACCAAACCGGATCTCCTCAACGCCATGACTTTGCTTAGAAATTCTGTTCATAAAAGTTATGAACAGAATCGGTGACAGAGGGCAGCCTTGGCGGAGTCCCACCCTCACTGTAAAGGGGTCCGACTTACTGCCGTTTGGCCTGCCGGTACCTGTCTGCTGCCTCTAGAGTCCCATGAGCCAAAAGGACCCGATAGGTTCTTTTTTCAGCTTGACGGCATCCCTCACTGCTGGTGTCCACCAGCGGGTTCTAAGATTACTGCCACGACAGGCACCAAACACCTTGCGGCCTCAGCTCAATCAGCCGCCTCGGCAAGAGAGGCACGGGACATGGTCCACTCAGACTCAATGTCCAGCACCTCCCTCGTGACATGTTCAAAGTTCTTCCAGAGGTGGGAATTGAAACTCTCTCTGACATCACACTCTGTTAGGCGTTCCCAGCAGACCCTCAAATAAGTTTGGACCTGCCAGGTCTGTCCGGCATCCTCCCCCACCATCGGAGCCAGCTCACCACCATGTGGTGATCGGTAGAAAGCTCTGCTCCTCTCTTCACCCGTGTCCAAAAAATGAGGCCACAAATCCGATGACATGACTACAAAGTCATTCATGGTATTGCGGCCGAGGGTGTCCTGGTTTCAAGTGCACACATGGACCCCTTATGTTTGAACATTGTGTTTGTTATGGACAATCCGTGACGAGCACAAAAGTCCAATAACAAAGATCCGGGTGGCCATTTTTCCCAATCACGCCTCTCCAGGTTTCACTGTCATTGCCAACATGAGCGTTGAAGTCCCTCAGCAGAACAAGGGAATCACCCAAGGGAGCACTTTCCAGTACTCCCTCAAGGGAATCCAAAAAGAGTGGGTAGTCTGAGCTGCTGTTTGGCGCGTAAACACAAACAACAGTCAGGACCCGTCCCCCAACCCGAAGGCGGAGGGAAGCTACCATCTCGTCTACTGGGTTAAAGTCCAACGTGCAGGCTTTGAGCCGGGGGGCAACAAGAATTGCCACCCCAACCTCTCATTGCTTGCAACGCCAGAGTGGAAGAGAGTCCAGCCCCTCTCGAGAGAACAGGTTCCAAAGCCCTTGCTGTGCGTCGAAGTGAGTTCAACTATATCTAGCCGGAACTTCTCCACCTCGCGCACCAGCTCAGGCTCCTTCCCTCCCAGCGAGGTGACATTCCACGTCCCAAGAGCTAGCTTATGTAGCCGATGATCGGACCGCCAAGTGCCCTGCTTTCGTCTGCCGCCAAGCTCACCTGCACCCGACCTCTATGACCCAGCCCATGAGTGGTGAGCCCATTGGAGGGGGGACCCACGTTGCCAATTCCAGCTGAGCCCGGCCGGGCCCCATGGGGACAGGCCCAGCCACTAGGCGCTCGCCATCGTGCCCCACCTCTGGGCCTGGCTCCACAGGGGAGTCACGGTGACCCACATCCGGGCGAGGAAAAATCTAGGTCCTCGATTTGTACTTTTCATAAAGGTCTTTGAGATGCTCTTTGTCTGATCGCTCAGCTAGGACCTGTTTGTCTTGGGAGACCCTAGGATGCCTAGGATCAGTGGGACACGCTAACTCCTCTACCATGATAAGGTGGCGGCTCAGAAAGGAAGTTATATAAACATAACTCCAAAACCAAACATGCAATATTAATACTCCTCTCTGAGCTGCCACCTTACCGTGGTAGAGGAGTTTGTGTGTCCCAATGATCCTAGGAGCTATGTTGTCCGGGGGCTTTATGCCCCCTGGTAGGGTCTCCCAAGGCAAACTGGTCCTAGGTGAGGGATCAGACAAAGAGCAGCTCGAAGACCTCAATGAAAAATAAAAACAAGGAACCCAGATTTCCCTCGCCCGGACGCGGGTCACCGGGGCCCCCCTCTGGAGCCAGGCCCGGAGGTGGGGCACGATGGCGAGCGCCTGGTGTGCCCATGGGGCCCGGCCGGGCACAGCCCGAAGAGGCAACGTGGGTCCCCCCTCCAATGGGCTCACCACCCATAGCAGGGGTCATAGAGGTCGGGTGCGAAGTGAGCTGGGCGGAGGCCGAAAGCAGGGCACTTGGCGGTCCGATCCTCGGCTACAGAAGCTAGCTCTTGGGACGTGGAACGTCACCTCGCTGGGGGGGGAAGGAGCCTGACCTAGTGCGAGAGGTGGAGAAGTTCCGGCTAGACATAGTCTGACTCACTTCGACGCACAGCAAGGGCTCTGGAACCAGTTCTCTCAAGAGGGGCTGGACTCTCTTCCACTCTGGCGTTGCCGGCAGTGAGAGGCGACGGGCAGGGGGGGAAATTCTTGTTGCCCCCCGGCTCAGAGCCTGCATGTTGGAGTTCAACCCGGTGGACGAGAGGGCAGCTTCCCTCCGCCTTGGGGGGGGGAACGGTCCTCGCTCAGAGTACCCACCCTTTTTGGATTCGCTCGAAGGAGTACTTGAGAGTGCTCCCCCGGGTGATTCCCTCGTTCTACTTGGGGACTTCAACGCTCATGTTGGCAGCGACAGTGAAACCTGGAGAGGCCTGATTTGGAAGAATGGCCGCCCGGATCTGAACCCGAGCGGTGTTTTGTTATTAGACTTTTGTGCCCGTCACAGATTGTCCATAACGAACACCATGTTCAAACATAAGGGTGTCCATACGTGCACTTGGCACCAGGACACCCTAGGCCGCAGGTCCATGATCGACTTTGTAGTTGTGTCGTCGGATTTGCGGCCTCATGTTTTGGACACTTGGGTGAAGAGAGGGGCGGAGCTTTCTACCGATCACCACCTGGTGGTGAGTTGGCTGCGATGGTGGGGGAGGATGCCGGACAGACCTGGCAAGCCAAAACGCATTGTGAGGGTTTCCTGGGAAAGTCTGGCAGAGTGTCCTGTCAGAGAGAGTTTAAAGTCCCACCTCCGGAAGAACTTTGAACATGTCACGAGGGAGGTGCTGGACATTGAGTCCGAACGGACCATGTTCCGCGCCTCTATTGTCGAGGCGGCTGATAGGAGCTGTGGCCGCAAGATAGTTGGTGCCTGTCGTGGTGGTAATCCTAGAACCCGTTGGTGGACACCGGCGGTGAGGGATGCCGTCAAGCTGAAGAAGGAGTCCTATCGGGTTCTTTGGGCTCATAGGACTCCTGAGGCAGCGGACAGGTACCGACAGGCCAAGCGGTGTGCGGCTTCAGCGGTCGCGGAGGCAAAAACTCGGACATGGGAGGAGTTCGGGGAAGCCATGGAAAACGACTTCCGGACGGCTTCGAAGGGATTCTGGACCACCATCCGCCGCCTCAGGAAGGGGAAGCAGTGCACTATCAACACCGTGTATGGTGAGGATGGTGTTCTGCTGACCTCGACTGCGGATGTTGTGGATCGGTGGAGGGAATACTTCGAAGACCTCCTCAATCCCACCAACACGTCTTCCTATGAGGAAGCAGTGCCTGGGGAATCTGTGGTGGGCTCTCCTATTTCTGGGGCTGAGGTTGCTGAGGTAGTTAAAAAGCTCCTCGGTGGCAAGGCCCCGGGGGTGGATGAGATCTGCCCGGAGTTCCTTAAGGCTCTGGATGCTGTGGGGCTGTCTTGGTTGACAAGACTCTGCAGCATCGCGTGGACATCGGGGGCGGTACCTCTGGATTGGCAGACCAGGGTGGTGGTTCCTCTCTTTAAGAAGGGGAACCGGAAGGTGTGTTCTAACTATCGTGGGATCACACCCCTCAGCCTTCCCGGTAAGGTCTATTCGGGTGTGCTGGAGAGGAGGTTACACCGGTGCGGCGTCTTCAGTAATGCGGACGATGTATCGATCCGTTGTGGTGAAGAAGGAGCTGAGCCGGAAGGCAAAGCTCTCAATTTACCGGTCGATCTATGTTCCCATCCTCACCTATGGTCATGAGCTTTGGGTTATGACCGAAAGGAAAAGATCACGGGTACAAGCGGCCGAAATGAGTTTCTTCCGCCGGGTGGCGGGGCTCTCCCTTAGAGATAGGGTGAGAAGCTCTGCCATCCGGGGGGCGCTCAAAGTAAAGCCGCTGCTTCTCCACATCGAGAGGAGCCAGTTGAGGTGGTTCGGGCATCTGGTCAGGATACCACCCGAACGCCTCCCTAGGGAGGTGTTTAGGGCACGTCCGACCGGTAGGAGGCCACGGGGAAGACCCAGGACACGTTGGGAAGACTATGTCTCCCGGCTGGCCTGGGAACTTCTCGGGATCCCCCGGGAAGAGCTGGACGAAGTGGCTGGGGAGAGGGAAGTCTGGGTTTCCCTGCTTAGGCTGCTGCCCCCGTGACCCAACCTCGGATAAGCGGAAGAAGATGGATGGATGGATGGCAATATTAATATACAGGCTATTAATGCCTGTAATATTGTAGCTATGTGAGTTTTACTAGAATCAGTTGTTTTTGTAAGGTTTACAAATACAAAAATAAGGTTTTACTCACTATGACAGTATACAGTCAAACTCAATATGACAGTTATTTTAAACATAACTCCTAAACAACACATGCAAAACGGCTAAAAAATGCCTGGAGAAATGTATTTCTGTGAGTTTTACTGGAAACAAATGTTGTAAGGTTTGCAAAGACACAAGTTTGTTTTGTTACTTAATATGACAATATAGCTGTCATACAAAATATGAAAGTTATAAAAACCTAACTCCAAAACCAAACATGCATTATGTCTAAAAATGTCTGTAATATTGTATCTATGTGAGTTTTACTAGATTCAGGCGTTTTGGTAAGTTTTAAAAATACAAACATTTGGTTTTACTTATAATGACAGTATAACTGCCAATAAGACAGTTATTTAAACAAAACTTCAACACCACACATGGCTAATAATGTCTAAAATAATGCATCCTTGTGAGTTTTCCTTGAAACATATGCTTTTTTAAGGCTTGCAAACACAAAAAGTAGTTTTTTACTCAATATGACAGTAATGTTCTCAAAATCCTGAGATAATGCTAAAAAGGCAATAAAAATGTATTCCATCATGATTCCTAAACCAAAAATGCAAAATGTGTAAAAATGCCTGTAATATTGAATCTATGTAAGTTTTACTAGAATCAGTTCTTTGTAAAGTTTGCAAATACAAAAATTAGGTTTTACTCACTATGACAGTGTCATACTCAATATGAGAGTTATTAAACATAAATCCTAAACTACACATGAAAAATGACTAATAATGCCTGAAATAATGCATTCTTGCGAGTTTTACTTGAAACATATGCTTTATTAAGGCTTGCAAACACAAAAAGTAGTTTTTTACTCAATATGACAAGAATGTTCTTAAAATCCTGAGATAATGCGAAAAAAGCAATACAAATATATTCCATCTTGATAAGTAAACCAAACATGCAAAATGTGTAAAAATGCCTGTAATATTGAAACCATTTGAGTTTTACTAGAATCAGTTTTTCTTGTAAGGTTTGTAAATACAAAAATTAGGTTTTACTCACTATGACAGTATACTGCCACGCTCAATATGATAGTTATTTAAACATAACTCCTAAACCACACATGAAAAATGGCTCATAATGCCTGAAATAATGCATTCTTGCGAGTTTTACTTGAAACACATGCTTTTTTAATGCTTGCAAACACAAAAATAGTTTTTTAGTCAATATGACAGTAATGTTCTTAAAATCCTGAGATAATGCGAAAAAGGCAATACAAATGTATTACATCTTAATTAGTAAACCAAACATGCAATACGTGTAAAAATGCCTGTAATATTGAATCCATTTTTGTTTTACTAGAATCAGTTGTTTTTGTAAGGTTTGCAAATACAAAACTTAGGTTTACTCGCTATGACAGTGTCAAACTCAATATGACAGTTATTTAAACATAACTCCTAAACTAAACATGAAAAATGGCTATAAATGCCTGAATTAATGCATTCTTGTGAGTTTTACTCGAAACATATGCTTTTTTAAGGCTTGCAAACACAAAAAGTAGGTTTTTACTCGATATGACAGTAATGTTCTTAAAATCCTGAGATAATGCGAAAAAAGCAATAAAAATGTATTCCAACATAACTCCTAAACCAAACATGGAAAATGTCTAATAATGCGTGAAAATATGTATCTTTGTAAGTTTTAATAGAAAAATCATCTTTCATAAGGTTGCAAAGACACAAGCTAGTTTTTTTTACTCAATATGACAGTACAACTGCCACACTCAATATGACAGTTATTTAAACATAACTCCTAAACTAAACATGAAAAATGGCTATTAATGCCTGAATTAATGCATTCTTGGGAATTTTACTCGAAACATATGCTTTTTTAAGGCTTGCAAACACAAAAAGTAGTTTTTTACTCAATATGACAGTAATGTTCTTAAAATCCTGAGATAATGCGAAAAAAGCAATAAAAATGTATTCCAGTATAACTCCTAAACCAAACATGGAAAATGTCTAATAATTTATGAAGAAATGTATCTTTGTGAGTTTTACCAGAAAAATTATCTTTTGTAAGGTTTGCAAAGACACAAGTTAGTTTTTTTTACTCAATATGACAGTATAACGGTCATACTAAATATGAAAGTTATATAAGGATAACTCCTAAACAACACATGCAAAATGGCTAACAATGCCTGGAGAAATGTATCTTTTTTAGTTTTAGTAAAATAATGATCTTTTGTAAGGTTTGCAAAGACACAAGTTATTTTTTTTTACTCAATATGACAGTATAACCGTCATACTAAATATTAAAGTTATCAAACATAACTCCAAACCAAACATGCAATCTGTCTAAAAAATGCCTGTTATATTAAATCTATGTGAGTTTTACCAGAATCAGGTATTTCCGTAAGGTTTACAAATACAAAGATAGGTTTTACTCAAAATAACAGTAACTGCCACATTCAATATGACAGTTATTCCAACATAACACCTAAACCACACATGCAAAATGGCTAATAATGCATGGAGAAATGTATCTTTGTGAGTTTTACTGGAAAAACATATTTTGAAAGGTTTGTAAAGACACAAGCTAGTTTTTTTTACTCAATATGACATTATAACTGTCATACTAAATATGAAAGTTATATAAATATAACTCAAAAAGCAAACATGCATTATGTCGAAAAATGGCTGTAATAGTGTATCCATGTGAGTTTAACAGAATCAGTTGTTTTTGTAAGGTTTGCAAATACAAAATATGGGTTTTTCTCACTATGACAGTATACTGTCACACTCAATCTGACGGTCATTTAAACATAACTCCTAAACCACACATGGAAAAAGGCTGATAATGCCTGGAGATATGTATCTTTGTGTGTTTTACTAGAAAAGCTATATTTTGTAAGGTTTGCAAAGACACAAGTTAGTTTTTTTACTCAATATGACCGTATAACTGTCATACTAAATCCATCCATCCATCCATTTTCTTCCACTTATCTGAGGACGGGTTGCGGGGGCAGCAGCCTAAGCAGAGAAGCCCAGACTTCCCTCTCCCCAGCCACTTCGTCCAGCTTTTCTCGAGGGATCGTGAGACGTTCCCAGGCAGCCGGAAGACATAGTCTTCCCAATGTGTCCTGGGTCTTCCCCGTGGCCTCCTGCCGGTCGGACTTGCCGTAAACAACTCCCTAGGGAGGCGTTCGGGTGGCATCCTGACAGATGCCCGAACCACCTCATCTGGCTCCTCTCAATGTGGAGGAGCAGCGGCCACCGAGCAGCTTTTTAACTACTTCGGCAACCTCAGCCCCAGAAATAGGAAAGCCCACCACAGATTCCCCAGGCACTGCTTCCTCATGGGAAGACGTGTTGGTGGGATTGAGGAGGTCTTCAAAGTATTCCCTCCACCGATCCACAACAGCCGCAGTAGAGGTCAACAACACCATCCTCACCATACACGGTGTTGACAGTGCACTGCCCCCACCCACCGAGGCGATGGATGATAGTCCAGAATCGCTTCGAAGCCGTCCGGAAGTCGTTTTCCATGGCTTCCCCAAACACCTCCCATGTCCGAGTTTTTGCCTCCGCGACCGCTGAAGCCGCACTTCGCTTGGCCTGACGGTACCTGTCCACTGCCTCTGGAGTCCCATGAGCCAAAAGGACCCGATAGGTTCTTTCTTCAGCTTGACGGCATCTCTCACTGCTGGTGTCCACCAGTGGGTTCTAGGATTACCGCCACGACAGGCACCAAACACCTTGTGGCCTCAGCTCCAATCAGCCGCCTCGACAAGAGAGGCACGCATGGTCCACTCAGACTCAATGTCCAGCACCTCCCTCGTGACATTTTCAAAGTTCTTTCGGAGGTGGGAATTGAAACTCTCTCTGACAGGAGGCTCTGCTAGGCGTTCCCAGCAGACCTTCACAATGCGTTTGGGCCCGCCAGGTCTGTCTTTCATCCTCCCCCACCATCGGAGCCAGCTCACCACCAAGTGGTGATAGGTAGAAAGCTCTGCCCCTCTCTTCACCAGAGTGTCTAAAACATGAGACCGCAAATCCGATGACACGACTACAAAGTCAATCATGAAATTGCGGCCGAGGGTGTCCTGGTGCCAAGTGCACGGATGGACACCCTTATGTTTGAACATTGTGTTTGTTATGGACAATCCGTGACAAGCACAAAAGTCCAATAACGGATGATAGAAATTCTCACCCTATTTCTAAGGGAGAGACCCGCCACCCGGCGGAGGAAATTCATTTCGGCCGCTTGTACCCGTGATCTTGTCCTTTCGGTCATAACCCAAAGCTCATAACCACAGGTGATGAAGGGAACGCAGATCGACCAATAAATTGAGAGCTTTTCCTTCTGGCTCAGCTCCTTCTTCTCCACAACGGATCGATATAGCGTCCTCATTACTGAAGTCGCCGCACCGCCTGTGGATCTCTCGATCCACTCTTCCCACACTCGTGAACAAGACTCCTAGGTATTTGAACTCCTCCACTTGGGGCAAGATCTCCTGCCCAACCTGGAGATGGCACTCCACCCTTTCCTGGGCGAGAACCATGGACTCGGACTTGGAGGTGCTGATCTTAATCCCAGTCGCTTCACACTCGGCTGCGAACCGATCCAATGAGAGTTAAAGATCCAGGCCAGTTGAAGCCATCAGGACCACATCATCTGCAAAATGCAGAGACCTAATCCGGCAGCCACCAAACCGGATCTCCTCAACGCCATGACTGCACCTAGAAATTCTGTTCATAAAAGTTATGAACAGAATCGGTGACAGAGGGCAGCTTTGGCGGAGTCCCACCCTCACTGGAAAGGGGTCCGACTTACTGCCGGCAATGCGGACCAAGCTCTGACAATGATCATACAGGGAGTGAACCCCCACAATCAGACTGTCCGGTACCCCATACTCTCTGAGCACTCCCCACAGGACTTCCAGGGGGACACGGTCGAATGCCTTCTCCAAGTCCACAAAGCACATGTAGACTGGTTGGGTAAACTCCCATGCACACTCAAGGACCCTGCCCACTGTCTACTGTTCCACGACCGGAACGAGAACCACACTGTTCGTCCTGGATCCGAGGTTCGACTATCCGGTGTAGCCTCCTCTCCAGTACAAATGAATAGACCTTACCGGGAAGGCTGTGGAGGGTGATCCACGATAGTTGGAACACACCCAAATAGAGGAACCACCATCCCGGTCTGCCAATCCAGAGGGCGGATCTCATCCACCCCTGGGGCCTTGCCACAGAGCAGCTTTTTAACTACCTCGGCAACCTCAGCCCCAGAAATAGGAAAGCCCATCACAGATTCCCCAGGCACTGCTTCCTCATGGGAAGACGTGTTTGTGGGATTGAGGAAGTCTTTAAGGAATTCCCTCCACCAATCCACAACAGCCGCAGTAGAGGTCAGCAGCACCATACTCACCATACACGGTGTTGACAGTGCACTGCCCCCACCCACCGAGGCGGCGGATGGTAGTCCAGAATCGCTTCGAAGCCGTCCGGAAGTCGTTTTCCATGGCTCCCCAAAACACCTCCCATGTCCGAGTTTTTGCCTCCACGACCGCTGAAGCCGCACTTCGCTTGGCCTGTCGGTACCTGTCCGCTGCCTCTGGAGTCCTATGAGCCAAAAGGACCCGATAGGTTCTTTCTTCAGCTCGACGGCATCCCTCACTGCTGGTGTCCACCAGCGGGTTCTAGGTTTACTGCCACGACAGGCACCAAACACCTTGCGGCCTCAGCTCCAATCAGCCGCCTCGGCAAGAGAGGCACGGAACGTGGTCCACTCAGACTCAATGTCCAGCACCTCCCTCGTGACATGTTCAAAGTTCTTCCGGACGTGGGAATTGAAACTCTGTCTGACAGGAGACTCTGCTAGGTGTTCCCAGCAGACCCTCACAATGCGTTTGGGCCTGCCAAGTCTGTCCGGCATCCTCCCCCACCATCGGAGCTAGCTCACCACCAAGTGGTGATAAGTAGAAAGTTCTGCCCTTCTCTTCACCAGAGTGTCCAAAACATGATTCCGCAAATCCGATGACACAACTACAAAGTCAATAATGGAATTGCGGCCGAGGGTGTCCTGGTAGCAAGTGCACATATGGACACCCTTATGTTTGAACATTGTGTTTGTTATGGACAATCCGTGACGAGCACAAAAGACCAATAACAGATGACAGAGCTTCTCACCCTATCTCTAATGGAGAGACCCGCCATTCGGCGGAGGAAATTCATTTCGGCTGCTTGTACCCGTGATCTTGTCCTTTCTGTCATAACCCAAAGCTCATGACCATAGGTGAGGAAGGGAACGTAGATTGACCAGTAAATTGAGAGCTTTTCCTTCTGGCTCAGCTCCTTCTTCACCACAACGGATCGATATAGCGTCCTCATTACTGAAGACGCCGCACCGCCTGTGGATCTCTCGATCCACTCTTCCCTCACTCTTGAACAAGACTCCTAGGTACTTGAACTCCTCCACTTGGGGCAAGATCTCATCCCCAACGTGGAGATGGCACTCCACCCTTTCCTGGGCGAGAACCATGGACTCGGACTTAGAGGTGCTGATTGTCATCCCAGTCGCTTCACACTCGGCTGCGAACCGATCCAATGAGAGCTGAAGATCCTGGCCATTTAAAGCCATCAGGACCACATCATCTGCAAAAAGCAGAGACCTAATCCGCTACCAAACCGGATCTCCTCAACGCCATGACTTTTTTTTAGAAATTCTGTTCATAAAAGTTATGAACAGAATCGGTGACAGAGGGCAGCCTTGGCGGAGTCCCACCCTCACTGTAAAGGGGTCCGACTTACTGCCGTTTGGCCTGTCGGTACCTGTCTGCTGCCTCTAGAGTCCCATGAGCCAAAAGGACCCGATAGGTTCTTTTTTCAGCTTGACGGCATCCCTCACTGCTGGTGTCCACCAGCGGGTTCTAGGATTACAGCCACGACAGGCACCAAACACCTTGCGGCCTCAGCTCCAATCAGCCGCCTCGGCAAGAGAGGCACGGAACATGGTCCACTCAGACTCAATGTCCAGCACCTCCCTCGTGACATGTTCAAAGTTCTTCCAGAGGTGGGATTTGAAACTCTCTCTGACATCACACTCTGTTAGGCGTTCCCAGCAGACCCTCAAATAAGTTTGGGCCTGCCAGGTCTGTCCGGCATCCTCCCCCTCCATCTGAGCCAGCTCACCACCATGTGGTGATCGGTAGAAAGCTCTGCCCCTCTCTTCACCCGTGTCCAAAAAATGAGGCCACAAATCCGATGACACAACTACAAAGTCATTCATGGTATTGCGGCCGAGGGTGTCCTGGTGCCAAGTGCACACATGAACCCCTTATGTTTGAACATTGTGTTTGTTATGGACAATCCGTGACGAGCACAAAAGTCCAATAACAAATATCCGGGTGGCCATTTTTCCCAATCACGCCTCTCCAGGTTTGACTGTCATTGCCAACATGAGCGTTGAAGTCCCTCAGCAGAACAAGGGAATCACCCAAGGGAGCACTCTCCAGTACTCCCTCAAGGGAATCCAAAAAGAGTGGGTAGTCTAAGCTGCTGTTTGGCGCGTAAACACAAACAACAGTCAGGACCCGTCCCCCAACCCGAAGGCGGAGGGAAGCTACCATCTCGTCTACTGGGTTAAAGTCCAACGTGCAGGCTTTGAGCCGGGGGGCAACAAGAATTGCCACCCCAACCTCTCATTGCATGCAACGCCAGAGTGGAAGAGAGTCCAGCCCCTCTCGAGAGAACAGGTTCCAGAGCCCTTGCTGTGCGTCGAAGTGATTACAACTATATCTAGCCGGAACTTCTCCACCTCGCGCACCAGCTCAGGCTCCTTCCCTCCCAGCGAGGTGACGTTCCACGTCCCAAGAGCTAGCTTATGTAGCCGATGATCGGACCGCCAAGAGCCCTGCTTTCGTCTGCCGCCAAGCTCACCTGCACCCGACCTCTATGACCCAGCCCATGAGTGGTGAGCCCATTGGAGGGGGGACCCACGTTGCCTCTTCCAGCTGAGCCCGGCCGGGCCCCATGGGGACAGGCCCAGCCACTAGGCGCTTACCTGGCTCTCTGTGGAGCCAGGCCCACCTCTGGGCCTGGCTCCACAGGGGAGCCACGGTGACCCGCGTCCGGGCGAGGAAAAATCTAGGTCCTCGATTTGTACTTTTCATAAAGGTCTTTTAGCTGGTCTTTGTCTGATCTCTCAGCTAGGACCTGTTTGTCTTGGGAGACCCTACCAGGGGGCATAGAAGCCCCCGGACAACATAGCTCCTAGGATCAGTGGGACACGCTAACTCTACCACGATAAGGTGGCAGCTCAGAAAGGCAGTTATATAAACATAACTCCAAAACCAAACATGCAATATTAATACTCCTCTCTGAGCTGCCACCTTACCGTGGTAGAGGAGTTTGCGTGTCCCAATGATCCTAGGAGCTATGTTGTCCGGGGGCTTTATGCCCCCTGGTAGGGTCTCCCAAGGCAAACTGGTCCTAGGTGAGGGATCAGACAAAGAGCAGCTCGAAGACCTCAATGAAAGATAAAAACAATGAACCCAGATTTCCCTCGCCCGGACGCGGGTCACCGGGGCCCCCCTCTGGAGCCAGGCTCGGAGGTGTGGGGGACGGGTCCTCGCTCAGAGTACCCACCCTTTTTGGATTCGCTTGAGAGTGCTCCCCCGGGTGATTCCCTCGTTCTACTTGGGGACTTCAACGCTCATGTTGGCAGCGACAGTGAAACCTGGAGAGGCGTTATTGGGAAGAATGGCCGCCCGTATCTGAACCCGGGCGGTGTTTTGTTATTGGACTTTTGTGCCCGTCACAGATTGTCCTTAACGAACACCATGTTCAAACATAAGGGTGTCCATATTTGCACTTGGCACCAGGACACCCTAGGCCGCAGTTCCATGATCGACTTTGTAGTTGTGTCGTCGGATTTGCGGCCTCATGTTTTGGACACTTGGGTGAAGAGAGGGGCGGAGCTTTCTACTGATCACCACCTGGTGGTGAATTGGCTGCGATGGTGGGGGAGGATGCCGGACAGACCTGGCAAGCCAAAACGCATTGTGAGGGTTTGCTGGGAAAGTCTGGCAGAGTCTCCTGTCAGAGAGAGGCTTCAAGTCCTACCTCCGGAAGAACTTTGAACATGCCACGAGGGAGGTGCTGGACATTGAGTCTGAATGGACCATGTTCCGCGCCTCTATTGTCGAGGCGGCTGATAGGAGCTGTGGCCGCAAGGTAGTTGGTGCCTGTCGTGGTGGTAATCCTAGAACCCGTTGGTGGACACCGGCGGTGAGGGATGCCGTCAAGCTGAAGAAGGAGTCCTATCGGGTTCTTTGGGCTCATAGGACTCCTGAGGCAGCGGACAGGTACCGACAGGCCAAGCGGTGTGCGGCTTCAGCGGTCGCGGAGGCAAAAACTCGGACATGGGAGGAGTTCGGGGAAGCCATGGAAAACGACTTCCGGACGGCTTCGAAGCGATTCTGGACCACCATCCGCCGCCTCAGGAAGGGGAAGCAGTGCACTATCAACACCGTGTATGGTGAGGATGGTGTTCTGCTGACCTCGACTGCGGATGTTGTGGATCGGTGGAGGGAATACTTCGAAGACCTCCTCAATCCCACCAACACGTCTTCCTATGAGGAAGCAGTGCCTGGGGAATCTGTGGTGGGCTCTCCTATTTCTGGGGCTGAGGTTGCTGAGGTAGTTAAAAAGCTCCTCGGTGGCAAGGCCCCGGGGGTGGATGAGATCTGCCCGGAGTTCCTTAAGGCTCTGGATGCTGTGGGGCTGTCTTGGTTGACAAGACTCTGCAGCATCGCGTGGACATCGGGGGCGGTACCTCTGGATTGGCAGACCGGGGTGGTGGTTCCTCTCTTTAAGAAGGGGAACCGGAGGGTGTGTTCTAACTATCGTGGGATCACACTCCTCAGCCGTCCCGGTAAGGTCTATTCGGTGTGCTGGAGAGGAGGTTACGCCGGTGCGGTGTCTTCAGTAATGCGGACGCTGTATCGATCCGTTGTGGTGAAGAAGGAGCTGAGCCGGAAGGCAAAGCTCTCAATTTACCGGTCGATCTACATTCCCATCCTCACCTATGGTCATGAGCTTTGGGTTATGACCGAAAGGACAAGATCACGGGTACAAGCGGCCGAAATGAGTTTCCTCCGCCGGGTGGCGGGGCTCTCCCTTAGAGATAGGGTGAGAAGCTCTGCCATCCGGGGGGCGCTCAAAGTAAAGCCGCTGCTTCTCCACATCGAGAGGAGCCAGTTGAGGTGGTTCGGGCATCTGGTCAGGATGACACCCGAACGCCTCCCTAGGGAGGTGTTTCGGGCACGTCCGACCGGTAGGAGGCCACGGGGAAGACCCAGGACACGTTGGGAAGACTATGTCTCCCGGCTGGCCTGGGAACGCCTCGGGATCCCCCGGGAAGAGCTGGATGAAGTGGCTGGGGAGAGGGAAGTCTGCTGCCCCCGTGACCCAACCTCGGATAAGCGGAAGAAGATGGATGGATGGATGGCAATATTAATATACAGGCTATTAATGCCTGTAATATTGTAGCTATGTGAGTTTTACTAGAATCAGTTGTTTTTGTAAGGTTTACAAATACAAAAATAAGGTTTTGCTCACTATGACAGTATACTGTCACACTCAATATGACAGTTATTTTAAACATAACTCCTAAACAACACATGCAAAACGGCTAAAAAATGCCTGGAGAAATGTATTTCTGTGAGTTTTACTGGAAACAAATTTTGTAAGGTTTGCAAAGACACAAGTTTGTTTTTTTACTTAATATGACAATATAACTGCCATACAAAATATGAAAGTTATAAAAACCTAACTCCAAAACCAAACATGCATTATGTCTAAAAATGCCTGTAATATTGTACCTATGTGAGTTTTACTAGATTCAGGCGTTTTGGTAAGGTTTTAAACATAATGACAGTATAACTGCCAATATGACAGTTTTTTAAACAAAACTTCTAAACCACACATGAAGAAGCCATGGCTATAATGTCTAAAATAATGCATCTTTGTGAGTTTTACTCGAAACATATGCTTTTATAAGGCTTGCAAACACAAAAAGTAGTTTTTTAGTCAATATGACAGTAATGTTCTTAAAATCCTGAGATAATGCTAAAAAGGCAATAAAAATGTATTCCATTATAATTCCTAAACCAAACATGCAAAATGTGTAAAAATGCCTGTAATATTGAATCCATTTGAGTTTTACTAGAATCAGTTGTTTGTAAGGTTTGCAAATACAAAAATTAGGTTTTACTCACTATGACAGTGTCACTCTCAATATGACAGTTATTAAACATAAATCCTAAACTACACATGTAAAATGGCTTAATGCCTGAAATAATGCAATCTTGTGAGTTTTCCTTGAAACATATGCTTTTTTAAGGCTTGCAAACACAAAAAGTAGTTTTTTACTCAATATGACAGTAATGTTCTTAAAATCCTGAGATAATGCTAAAAAGGCAATAAAAATGTATTCCATTATAATTCCTAAACCAAACATGCAAAATGTGTAAAAATGCCTGTAATATTGAATCCATGTGAGTTTTACTAAAATCAGTTGTTTGTAAGGTTTGCAAATACAAAAATTAGGTTTTACTCACTATGACAGTGTCACACTCAATATGACAGTTATTAAACATAAATCCTAAACTACACATGAAAAATGACTAATAATGCCTGAAATAATGCATTCTTGCGAGTTTTACTTGAAACATGTGCTTTTTTAAGGCTTGGAAACACAAAAAGTACTTTTTTACTCAATATGACAAGAATGTTCTTAAAATCCTGAGATAATGCGAAAAAAGCAATAAAAATATATTCCATCTTGATAAGTAAACCAAACATTCAAAATGTGTAAAAATGCCTGTAATATTGAAACCATTTGAGTTTTACTAGAATCAGTTTTTCTTGTAAGGTTTGTAAATACAAAAATTAGCTTTTACTCACTATGACAGTATACTGCCACGCTCAATATGACAGTTATTTTAAACATAACTCCTAAACAACACATGCAAAACGGCAAAAAAATGCCTGGAGAAATGTATTTCTGTGCGTTTTACTGGAAAAAAATTTTGTAAAGTTTGCAGACACAAATTTGTTTTTTTACTTATTATGACAATATAACTGTCTTACAAAATATGAAAGTTATAAAAACCTAACTCCAAAACCAAACATGCATTATGTCTAAAAATGCCTGTAATATTGTACCTATGTGAGTTTTACTAGATTCAGGCGTTTTGGTAAGGTTTAAAAGTACAGACATTTGGTTTTAAACATAATGACAGTATAATTGCCAATATGACAGTTTTTTAAACAAAACTTCTAAACCACACATGAAGAAGCCATGGCTAATAATGTCTAAAATAATGCATCCTTGTGAGTTTTACTCGAAACATATGCTTTTATAAGGCTTGCAAACACAAAAAGTAGTTTTTTACTCAATATGACAGTAATGTTCTTAAAATCCTGAGATAATGCTAAAAAGGCAATACAAATGTATTCCATTATAATTCCTAAACCAAACATGCAAAATGTGTAAAAATGCCTGTAATATTGAATCCATGTGAGTTTTACTAGAATCAGTTGTTTGTAAGGTTTGCAAATACAAACATTAGGTTTTACTCACTATGACAGTGTCACACTCAATATGACAGTTATTAAACATAAATCCTAAACTACACATGTAAAATGGCTTAATGCCTGAAATAATGCAATCTTGTGAGTTTTCCTTGAAACATATGCTTTTTTAAGGCTTGCAAACACAAAAAGTAGTTTTTTACTCAATATGACAATAATGTTCTTAAAATCCTGAGATAATGCTAAAAAGGCAATACAAATGTATTCCATCATACATCCTAAACCAAACATGCAAAATGTGTAAAAATGCCTGTAATATTGAATCCATGTGAGTTTTACTAGAATCAGTTGTTTGTAAGGTTTGCAAATACAAAAATTAGGTTTTACTCACTATGACAGTGTCACACTCAATATGAGAGTTATTAAACATAAATCCTAAACTACACATGTAAAATGGCTAATAATGCCTGAAATAATGCAATCTTGTGAGTTTTCCTTGAAACATATGCTTTTTTAAGGCTTGCAAACACAAAAAGCAGTTTTTTACTCAATATGACAGTAATGTTCTTAAAATCCTGAGATAATGCGAAAAAGGCAATACAAATTCATTCCATCTTAATTAGTAAACCAAACATGCAATACATGTAAAAATGCCTGTAATATTGAATCCATTTGAGTTTTACTAGAATCAGTTGTTTTTGTAAGGTTTGCAAAAACAAAAATTAGGTTTTACTCACTATGACAGTGTCAAACTCAAAATGACAGTTATTTAAACATAACTCCTAATCTAAACATGAAAAATGGCTATTAATGCCTGAATTAATGCATTCTTGTGAGATTTACTCGAAACATATGCTTTTTTAAGGCTTGCAAACACAAAAAGTATTTTTTTACTCAATATGACATTAATGTTCTTAAAATCCTGAGATAATGCGAAAAAGGCAATAAAAATGTATTCCATCTTAATTAGTAAACCAAACATGCAATACATGTAAAAATGCCTGTAATATTGAATCCATTTGAGTTTTACTAGAATCCGTTGTTTTTGTAAGGTTTGCAAATACACAAATTAGGTTTTACTCACTATGACAGTATGCTGCCAAATGCAATATGACAATTATTTAAACATAACTCCTAAACCACACATGAAAAATGGCTAATAATGCCTGAAATAATGCATTCTTGCGAGTTTTACTGAAACATATGCTTTATTAAGGTTGCAAAGACACAAAGTAGTTTTTTACTCAATAAGACAGTAATGTTCTTAAAATCCTGAGATAATGCGAAAAAGGCAATACAAATGTAGTCCATCATAATTTCTAAACCAAACATGCAAAATGTGTAAAAATGCCTGTAATATTGAATCCATTTGAGTTTTACTAGAATCAGTTGTTTTTGTAAGGTTTGCAAATACAAAAATTAGGTTTTACTCACTATAACAGTATACTGCCACACATAATATGACAGTTATTTAAACATAACTCTTAAACCACACAAGAAAAATGGCTAATAATGCCTGAATTAATGCATTCTTGTGAGTTTTACTCGAAACATATATGCTTTTTTAAGGCTTGCAAACACAAAAACTATTTTTTTTTCAATATGACAGTAATGTTCTTAAAATCCTGAGATAATGGTGAAAAAAGCAATACAAATGTATTCCATCATAATTCCTAAACCAAACAAGCAAAATGTGCAAAAATGCCTGTAATATTGAATCCATTTGAGTTTTACTAGAATCAGTTGTTTTTTTAAGGTTTGCAAATACAAAAAATAGGTTTTACTCACTTTGACAGTGTCACACTCAATATGACAGTTATTTAACATAACTCCTAAACTACAGATGAAAAATGGCTAATAATGCCTGAAATAATGCATTGTTGTGAGTTTTACTTGAAACATATGCTTTTTCAAGGCTTGCAAACACAAAAAGTATATTTTTACTCAATATGACAGTAATGTTCTTAAAATCCTGAGATAATGCGAAAAAGGCAATAAAAATGTATTCCATCTTAATTAGTAAACCAAACATGCAATACATGTAAAAATGCCTGTAATATTGAATCCATTTGAGTTTTACTAGAATCAGTTGTTTTTGTAAGGTTTGCAAATACACAAATTAGGTTTTACTCACTATGACAGTATGCTGCCAAATGCAATATGACAATTATTTAAACATAACTCCTAAACCACACATGAAAAATGGCTAATAATGCCTGAAATAATGCATTCTTGCGAGTTTTACTGAAACATATGCTTTTTTAAGGTTGCAAAGACACAAAGTAGTTTTTTACTCAATATGACAGTAATGTTCTTAAAATCCTGAGATAATGCAAAAAAGGCAATACAAATGTAGTCCATCATAATTTCTAAACCAAACATGCAAAATGTGTATAAATGCCTGTAATATTGAATCCATTTGAGTTTTACTAGAATCAGTTGTTTTTGTAAGGTTTGCAAATACAAAAATTAGGTTTTACTCACTATAAAGTATACTGCCACACATAATATGACAGTTATTTAAACATAACTCTTAAACCACACAAGAAAAATGGCTAATAATGCCTGAATTAATGCATTCTTGTGAGTTTTACTCGAAACATATTGTCATGATCCATGGTCCGGATCATGTTTTTGTGTTTTCTGTTAATTTTGGACTCCTTTTGTTATTTGTTGTGCTCCTGTGAGTTTGTTTTGGTTGTCATGGTCACTCTTTGTGTGCACCTGTCTCTGATTAGTGCTCGCCCGCTCACCTGCTTCCCGAGCGCTAATCAGAGGCATTATTTAAGTTGCCTTTGCCAGTCACTCGTCCTGCTCTCATTGTGTTTGCTCCATGCACCTGTCACGTGAGTTTTTGAGTTCTAGTGTTCCTTGTCTTTTGCCTATGCTAAGTAATAGTTCCTTAACTTCCCGTGCGCTCTGCACGCATCCCTGTTGTTTTTGTTTATTGGATGATTTATGATAAATAAATCACTTCCTACCTTACGCCTTCGTCCGGAGCCGTTCCTTTGCATTGGGAGAACAACCGCGCAGCAAGCTGCGACCCCTGATCGTGACACATATATGCTTTTTTAAGGCTTGCAAACACAAAAAGTATTTTTTTTTCAATATGACAGTAATGTTCTTAAAATCCTGAGATAATGTGAAAAAAGCAATACAAATGTATTCCAACATAATTCCTAAACCAAACATGCAAAATGTGTAAAAATGCCTGTAATATTGAATCCATTTGAGTTTTACTAGAATCAGTTGTTTTTGTAAGGTTTGCAAATACAAAAATTAGGTTTTACTCACTATGACAGTATACTGTCACACTCAATATGACAGTTATTTAAACATAACTCTTAAACCACACAAGAAAAATGGCTAATAATGCCTGAAATAATGCATCCTTGGGAGTTTAACTCGAAACAAATGATTTTTCAAATCTTGCAAACATAAAAGTAGTTTTTTAGTCAATATGACAGTAATGTTCTTAGAATCTTGAGATAATGCGAAAAAAGCAATACAAATGTATTCCAACATAACTCCTAAACCAAACATGGAAAATGTCTAATAATGTGTGAAAAAATGTATCTTTGTAAGTTTTACAAGAAAAATCATCTTTTGTAAGGTTGCAAAGACACAAAATAGTAATTTTTACTCAATATGACAGTATAACTGCCACACTCAATATGACAGTTATTTAAACATAACTCCTAAACTAAACATGAAACATGGCTAATAATGCCTGAATTAATGCATTCTTGTGAGTTTTACTCGAAAAATATGCTTTTTTAAGGCTTGCAAACACAAAAAGTAGTTTTTTTACTCAATATGACAGTAATGTTCTTAAAATCCTGAGATAATGCGAAAAAGCAATAAAAATGTTTTCCAACATAACTCCTAAACCAAACATCGAAAATGTCTAATAATGCGTGAAAAAATGTATCTTGTGAGTTTTACTAGAAAAAATATATTTTGTAAGGTTTGCAAAGACACAAGTTATTTTTTTTTTACTCAATTAGACAGTATAACTGTCATACTAAATATCAAATTTCAACTCCAAACATAAACTCTAAAACCAAACATGCATTATGTTAAAAATGCCTGTAATATTGTATCTATGTGAGTTTTACTAGAATCAGTTGTTTTTGTAAGGTTTTCAAATGCAAAAATTAGGTTTTACTCATAATGACAGTATAACTGCCACATTCAATATGACAGTTATTCCAACTAACACCTAAACCACACATGCAAAATGGCTAATAATGCCATGAGAAATGTTTCTTTGTGAGTTTTACTGGAAAAAAATATTTTGTAAGGTTTGTAAAGACAAAAGCTAGTTTTTTTTTTACTCAATATGACATTATAACCCATCCATCCATCCATTTTCTACCGCTTATTCCCTTCGGGGTCGCGGGGGCCTATCTCAGCTACAATCGGGCGGAAGGCGGGGTACACCCTGGACAAGTTGCCACCTCATCACAGACATTATAACTGTCATACTAAATATGAAAGTTATATAAACATAACTCCAAAACCAAACATGCATTATGTTTAAAAATGCCTGTAATAGTATATCCATGTGACTTTAGAATCAGTTGTTTTTGTCAGGTTTGCAAATACAAAATATGGGTTTTTCTCACTATGACAGTATACTGTCACACTCAATCTGACACTTATTTAAACATAAATCCTAAACCACACATGCAAAATGGCTAATAAGCCTGGAGATATGTATCTTTGTGAGTTTTACTAGAAAAGCTATATTTTGTAAGGTTTGCAAAGACACAAGTTAGTTTTTTTTACTCAATATGACCGTATAACTGTCATACTAAATCCATCCATCCATCCATTTTCATCCGCTTATCCGAGGTCGGGTTGCGGGTGCAGCAGCCTAAGCAGAGAAGCCCAGACTTCCCTCTCCCCAGCCACTTCGTCCAGCTTTTCTCAGGGGATCGCGAGGCGTTCTCAGGCCAGCCGGGAGACTTAGTCTTCCCAATGTGTCCTGGGTCTTCCCCCGTGGCCTCCTGCTGGTCGGACTTGCCCTAAACACCTCCCTAGGGAGGCGTTCGGGTGGCATCCTGACAGATGCCAGAACCACCTCATCTGGCTCCTATCAATGTGGAGGAGCAGCGGCTTTACTCTGAGTCCCTCCCGGATGACAGAGCTTCTCACCCTATCTCTTTTCTTTTTTTTTTTTTTTTTTGTCCTGTCCAGCTTCTCAGGCAAATCATATAGTAGATGTAGATGCCCATATCGGCTGTTCAGATTTACTTTACAAAAGAGAAGTGTAGGATACTTCTCTTGTTGCCTTATTTGTATTTGACATTTATATTATCATTTAGTGCAGCCGGGCCGGAGCAGGAGGGGATAGAAAGAGAAAAAAAGGAAGACAGAGGGGGGAATTGTGGGGACAAGAGGGGGATTATACAGAGAGACAAAAACAACAACAGCAAACACAACAACAACAACAACAACAACAACAACAACAACAACAACAACAATAGAGCAACATCAGCAAATACGACATATGATGGTAAAAGTAATAGCAAATAAGCAGTTAGCGAAAATAAAAAAATAATACAGAAATTGACAATGACCATTATTACACTACAAATGGAGCAATACAAATACCAATAGAAATAGCGCTGTTGATAATGAACAATACCAATACTTTACCTTTATTATCAACAATACAGTTGTTCAAATGCAACATTACATATACGTAATGATAACTTGAGATAAGAAAGCAAGTGGAGGAGTTCAAGTACCTCGGAGTCCTTGTTCACGAGTGAGGGAAGAGTGGATCGTGAGATCCACAGGCAGATCGGTGCGGCTGTCTTCAGTAATGCGGACGCTGTATCGAGCCGTTGTGGTGAAGAAGGAGCTGAGCCCGGAAGGCAAGCTCTCAATTTACTGGTCGATCTACGTTCCCATCCTCACCTATGGTCATGAGCTTTGGGTTATGACCGAAAGGACAAGATCATGGGTACAAGCGGCCGAAATGAGTTTCCTCCGCCGGGTGGCGGAGCTCTCCCTTAGATAGGGTGAGAAGCTCTGCCATCCCGGGGGAAGCTCAAAGTAAAGCCGCTGCTCCTCCACATCGAGAGGAGCCAGATGAGGTGGTTCGGGCATCTGGTCAGGATGCCACCCGAACGCCTCCCTAGGGAGGTGTTTAGGGCACGTCCGACCGGTAGGAGGCCACGGGGAAGACCGAGGACACGTTGGGAAGACTATGTCTCTCGGCTGGCCTGGAACGCCTCGGGATCCCCCGGGAGGAGCTGGACGAAGTGGCTGGGGAGAGGGAAGTCTGGGTTTCCCTGCTTAGGCTGCTGCCCCCGTGACCCAACCTCGGATAAGCGGAAGAAGATGGATGGATGGATGGAAGAAAGAATGCAGCAAAATGGAGGGGAAGAAAGAGAAGCAACCTACATTAACCTTGGTAGATTGTTTATAGTAACAATAGGTTAAGCTTTGTCAGTGTGCCATGTGTTATACCCAGTTTACCCTAGGGCAGGGGTCACCAACGCGGTGCCCGCGGGCACACAGGTCGCCCGTAAGGACCAGATGTAAAAAAAAAATAAAAAAAATAAAAAAAATTAATTTTTATTTATTTTTTATTTTTTATTTTTATTTTTTATTTTTTTTAAATTAAATCTACATAGAAAAAACACAAGATACACTTTCAATCAGTGCATCAACCCAAACAACCTCCCCCATGCCACACTCATCCACACCCACTCCACACAAAAGGGGTTATTTCTTTCTGCTACCAATATTCTGGTTCCCCACAACATAGACAACACATCTGCAAGGGACACAGTCCCTGAAGCACACAGGATTGTACAGGCTGCTGGTCCACCTAACATTTTCATTAATTACTATTTTTTATGTAATTATTTTTATATTGTTTTACTTTCTTTTTTTTCCAAGAAATGTTTTTATTTATTTATCTTATTTTATTTTATTTTTTTTAAAAAGGGCCTTATGTTCAACAGACCAGGTTGTCAATGAAATTAGATTTGCTTAAAGGGTTTTTTAAACCAGGCCCAGTCCAGATAATGTCCAAGTCGGACTCAGCAACACACACCTTCATTCATGTACACAGAAACAAATTAGGGAACACAACAGATTGCATATAATTTATAAACAAAATTACATTTTCAAAATAAGCATTTATGTACAGTCCAGATTATGTCCAGGTCACTCAAATTAGGGAACACAACAACAGATATCATATAATCTATAAACATAATTATACTTTCAAAATAAGCCTTTGAGGACTTCTCGTCTTTTTTTTAAATGTTTTAAGGCATCATTATCGTTTTCAACCATGTAACTTTCTAAATTAGAAATACTGAATAAATGTTTTAAAGAAAGTAATACTAAGTGAATATCTGTTTTTGGCCTTAAAAATAAACATTTTACCGAGTACTATAATTAAATTGACTAAATCATGATTGTCAATGAACTCTCCTAAAATAACAGGAAACCAACATTAAGCTTCATAAACAAACCAATCCTTTAAACACATTTTTTCGTCAACTTTCACCCAAAACAAAGACACAATATGACAATACCAAAAACAAATGCAGGGTGGATTCAGGCTCCTGACAACAAAATCGGCAATCATCTGACTCTGTCATATTCCATAATTTTAACATTTTCCCTGTGGTTAAGAAGTGATAAATAATTTTAATTTGAAAATAACGATTTTGCACATCGATAGTGGTTTTATAGATTAGTTTGAATATGGCATCCCATGGCAACGGGCAGTCAAAAAAAGTCCTCCATTTTCCATTTGTGTTGTTATGAGGCAGCCTTCAAAGATTTATTTATTAAATAAAAATTATATATTTTTCTATTTATTTTAGTTTCTTTTTGCCAACTAGAATTTCTTATTAGAGGTTTACAAAGTAATAATTTAGTAGTTCCATAATTAATTATTTGTTTCCATCTTTTCCCAATTACTCCAGTTAGTTGATAAAATGAAAAACTTGAGCAAGCATCACCATACATAGCTCTAAATTCATCATACTTCATATTTTTACCATTCTCATTGATAATATCATTGACAAAAATGATTCCTCTTTCAAACATATTTTTTCCAAAAGAAAGGCTTTCCATCTATTACAATATTAGAGTTCATCCATATTAACTGCTGCAAAATATTGTCTCTTTTTTCTGGCACATAAAATTGAAAACACCACTATGAGTGGATTGTTTCCTTTATGAACCCCGCCATGTTTCCCAGCAGACTCTCTGGGAGGGGATCACTTGTAAAAAAGGATACAATTTATTTTGATACAGTACATGTTTTTTGTCCAACAGGACATTTGTGTACCACTCAATGTTTAAATACATCTTTGGAACAATTGATGCTTTTAAAGACAGACACATAGCTTCAAGGTTGAGAAGTTTCAGGCCCCCATATTCATACTCTTTGTACAAAACCTTTCTTTTAATCTTTTCTGGTTTGCCATTCCAGACAAAATCGAAGACCCTCCGCTCATAAATCTTAAAAAAGTTTTGTGATGGAGCTGGTAATGACAAAAACTAATAAATAAATTGAGGAATAATTAACGAGTTGGCAATAGACATTTTACCATACAAGGTTAGGGATTTCCCTTTCCATAATTGCATACTTTTGTCCAGCTTTCTTAGTCGATTATCATAATTTACTGAGCCTAGATCTTCCAGATTTTCTGGGACAACAAGACCAAGTATGTTAACTGGTCCATCTGTCCACAAAACAGGCACTTTGCATTCCATTCGAAAGGACGTTCCCTTTAGATTTCCGATCCTTAACATTTTACATTTATCATAATTAAGCTTAAGGCCAGATTGCTGTGAAAATATGTCCAAAAGATTAAGAAGGTTCCGCAAACAATGAAGACAAATCTTATCTTTGTGAATCAGCCTTTTCTGACATGAACTTCATCAAGAACAAACACAGAACACGCCTCACTGATGCACATCTGCAAGACTCACTCAGAGTTGCAGTGTCAAGTTACACACCAGAGTACAACACACTAGTTAACAGCATGCAATGCCAGGCTTCCCACTAACTGACAAAGAAACAGATAACAGATTTGGTGTCCAGTTCAAAGTGTGACATGATTTAAAAATTTGAGAGTTTACTTTTGTATTTTACATGAGTTATTATTTGTACAAACATGGTGCAAAGTAATTCATGATTTGTTAAAACATGTTAGTGGCTAGCTAGTTAAAATGGGATATTGTGATTTCACAAGACTGTCTTAGAAGTGATCATTTGAAAATGTTCAATTTGAAAAATGTGCACTTAGAGAAAATATAAAAATAAAGTGTTGCATATTGATATTTATCTGTTTCTATATATATTTATTGTGAGAAATCATTAAGATGATCAGTGTTTCCACAAAGATAAATATCATTAATTATTAATAATAACAGAGTTAAAGGTAAATTGAGCAAATTGGCTACTTCTGGCAATTTATTTAAGTGTGTATCTAACTGGTAGCCCTTCGCATTAAATCAGTACCCAAGAAGTAGCCCTTGGTTTCAAAAAGGTTGGTGACCCCTGCCCTAGGGCAACAACATTAATATATGTTTGATGAAACGTGATTATGTGCATGAGTGTATGTGTGCATATGTACTTGTATATGTACAGTATGTGTATATGTGTGTTTGTACAGTGAATGTATATGTACAGCATTTTAATTACAGCAAGGTGGTCTTGCCGCTGGGCCTTAGGCCTGTCGCACCTCCACCGGTGTCTGTGGTGGACTGTGCATGGCAGGGACGTCCTCTTCCCTGAGGCAGGCCTAAACCTGACCGCATACCAGAAAAGGTTTTGCTGCAGGGTCTTTAGCTGGGGACCACCTCTCATTGATGTTTCGCCCTTTAGCCCAGAACATCTCCCGGTGGCGGGGCAGTGAACAGGGACGTCTCCTTGACACCCTCTGCAGCAAAAACCTACTTGGATGTTGCTCCCCAAGCCTTGTTGCGGCGTTTGAGCCAGAGCCAGTGGCTAGCTTTCTCTGCTACTTCTGAAGCTCCTTGGTGGATCTGCTCAGGGTGGCTCCACGTAGTCCCAGGTCCTTGAGCAGGCGTGGTGTTCTGCCCACAAAGCCTCTGGCTCCCACCTCCACCGAATACAGTCTCACCCTCCATCCGCTTTCTCTGCACTCCGTGACCAGGTCTGCATACTTTGCCTTCTTTCTCTCGTAGGCAGCTTCCAGTCCCTCCTCCCATGGCACTGTCACTCAAACAGAGCTGCAGACCACAGCACCACATCTGGTCTTAAGGTGGTGCTGCATATCTCCTGTGGGAACTGGAGATGCCTACCCAGGTGCAGTTCCATCTTCCACGCCGCCCCTGGTGTTAATAGCTTGGCGTGTGGTCTCTTGCTGGAATGTGTCGCAGGTTCCCCCTGCCTTAGGAAGTGGATCCTGCATTGACTTTCTGCTGGACTCTGGTTGTTTGCCTCCTGCCGACTTTTCTCCAGCACCTCTGCCAGTTTGCTGAGCACTTGGTCGTGCCGCCATCTGAGACGACCTTGTGTCAGCGCCATTTTGCAGCCTGACAGAACGTACTGGAGCGAGGCATTATGTCGCAGGACTGCTCTGTGCCAAGCCATTGGTGGAGGTTTTTAGGGCTCGGCAGGGTGTCATATGTTGCCCTGATGAGGAAACTGAGCCTGTGGCAGTTTCCAGAAATCTGCCCAGCTGATTGCTCGGTTCGAGAGACCCTCCCAAGTTGTCCCCCCCCCCCCCCCCCCCCCTGCTGCCCCTGTGCCACATACCTTACTCTGAGCTCCTCCTGCTCAATCCTGGTGACCTCAGCAACAACAAGGTCCTTCCTCTCTTTCCTGCCTGCCTTGGGTGGATCGCTTCATCCAAGGCCTGCCCGGCCTGTCTGGACCATGCACACGACTTCTTGATGTTGCAGTCTCGCCATCGCCTTCTGGATCTCCTCCTTGGCCCTCCACTTCCTTCCAGTCTCGACTCTGGCATTTGCATCCGCCACTGCCCTGTCGGAGGAGTCCCTTAGCTCCATCACCAGCCTTGCCTTCTCCTGCCTGTAGCCCAGGGTGATAGATTTCAGGGGTAGCTGGAGTGAGTTCCATCCATACAGGCCAGCAGCTGAGAAGCACCGTGGCAGGCCAAGCCATTTTCGGATGAAAGAGTTGGCTTTTGCTTCCATCCGACTTACGGCTGATGATGTGATTTTGCACGTCATGCACGTCATGATGTGAGGCCACATCATCCTTGGGTACAGGGTGAAGTGGTAACACCACACCTTGTACTTCCCAGGTAGCTGGCTTGCATCGATCTTGGACAGGCCCTCTGAAAGCTGCTGGAGGATGATTTTTACCATGTCCTTGTCTGAGAGACCAGGTGTATAGAGTCTTACCAGGCTTCGGATGGGCTGATCCACGATGCGTGGGATGTCTTCTCCGCTGATGGTGAAGGTGACTCTGTCGTTTCTCTTCCCCTATCGCATTGAGAGGCTCCTTGACTTCTGAGGCTTGAACTTCATCCTGGCCCAGGTGATCAGCTCATCCAGCCTCTTAAGTAGCCTGGATGTGCATGGGGCGGTTCGTAGCAGGCAGGTGATGTCGTCCATATAGCTCCTCAGGGACGGGAGCCTCTGGCCTGCGGGCAGCCGGACACCACCCACCACCTGCCTTGGCCCGATCAGGATGACCTCAAAAGCTGCCACGAAGAGGATGGGGGAAAAGGAGCATCCCATAGACGATCCCTACCTCCAGTTGATGCCAGCCAGTGGTCACCTTCTTCAGTGCAAAGCACATGTGCATGTCCTGGAAGTAGATCTTGATCATGGTCCTGATGTTATCTGGGATGTAGAAGAATTCCATGGCATAGTCCACGAGCAGGTGTGGCACTGACCCATAGGCATTGGCTGGATCTAACCATATGACGTGCAGATCTTTCTTCTCCCTCTTAGTGGTCTGGATCTTTTTCCCAAATTATAGAAGCATGTTCTACGCAACCAGGAAAACCTGGAATCCCAGCTTTCTGGCAGCTGGTGTCAATGTAGTTGTTCTCCATGAGGTAGGTAGTGATTCTTCTCGCCATCACAGAAAAGAAGACTTTTCCCTCCACATTCAGTAGGGCTATGCTCCTGAACTGCTCCATGGTCTTAGCGTTCTGTTGTTTGGGAATAGAAACTGCCACTGCCCTCTGCCATTCGGATGGTATGGTCTGCTTAGTCCAGGCAATTCTCATCAGTCCATAACAGCTTCAACACTCCTGGGCAGTTCTTATACAGCCTGTACGGTATTCCGTTCGGGCCTGGTGTTGAAGCAGATCTTGCCCGCTGGATCACCTGCTTGACCTCGCTGAGCTTGGGTGGTGATATATCAAACAGGGCTGATGGTTCTGAGGGTCTGGGCACATACTCTGGGGAGCCTAGCGGTTTGTTCCTTGCTGGGTCACTGTACTGAGTGCTGATGTGCTCCTCCGGTTCTTCTTTGGAGATATCCAGGGTTCCACTTGTCTTCTCCTCAAGGAGCGCGTGTCGGAATGGATTCCTGAAGAAACTTGACCTTTCTTTCTCTTTCCTTTTTCTCCGTCTTCTGATACGTTCTGCCTTCCGGAGGTTAGCGAGGCGTCTTCTGATCTCATCCCAGAGAGCTTTTAGGCCCTCCTTCTCAGACTCCTCTGCCTTCCTGCCTTCTGTTTGCCACCAGGTCATCAATCTCTTTCTCCCTCCTGCTCTTTGGTCTTATTGTGGCCTCTCTGATGGTCACCTCGCCATACCTGTTGCTGCATTCTTCATAGAGGATTTCCGCGAACAGGTTTAACTTGGCTACCACTGACCCGCGCAGCGCATTTTGCAGCAGCCTGCTGAGATGTTCATCCAACTTTCTCCACTCCTCGGTCTCGTTGGCCTTTGGCCACTTGATCTTGTTCCTTCGGAGTGGGTTCTTCAGGTTCCTGGCTCTTTGACTTGACTCTGTTCTTGGGTACAGTATGCGTATATGTGTGTTTGTACAGTGAATGTATATGTACAGTATGTGTATGTGTGTGTTTGTACAGTGAATGTATATGTACAGTATGTGTACACAGTATGTGTGTTTGTACAGTGAATGTATATGTACAGTATGTGTATATGTGTTTGTACAGTGAGTGTATATGTACAGTATGTGTATATGTATGTTTGTACAGTGAATGTATATGTACAGTATGTATATGTGTATGTTTGTATAATGAATGTGCGTGTGGATGTACGAACTTTGAGTGTGTAAATATATATAATATATAACAACTGGCCGACTCGCAGCACCTCGGAATACCTTGCAGCACCAAGCTACCACAGTAGACGCAGGGACTAGACCCAGCAGGCCCTCAACCAAGACGGGCACCTGGAAGGGATGGACGGTGGGACCCAGGAGCTCCAGACACGCAGTCCGGATGCAGTAGCCTGGGGCAAGATCTCCTCCCCAACCTGGAGATGGCACTCCACCCTTTCCTGGGCGAGAACCATGGACTCATCCTAGTCGCTTCACACTCGGCTGCGAACCGATCCAATGAGAGCTAAAGATCCTGGCCAGTTGAAGCCATCAGGACCACATCATCTGCAAAAAGCAGCGACCTAATCCGGCAGCCACCAAACCGGATCTAATCAACGCCTAGAAATTCTGTTCATAAAAGTTATGAACAGAATCGGGCGGAGTCCCACCCTCACTGGAAAGGGGTCCGACTTATTGCCGGCAATGCGGACCAAGCTCTGACACTGATCATACAGGGAGTGACCCGCCACAATCAGACAGTCCGATACACCATACTCTCTGAGCACTCCCCACAGGACTTCCTGGGGGACACGGTCGAATGCCTTCTCCAAGTCCACAAAGCACATGTAGACTGGTTGGGTAAACTCCCATGCACACTCAAGGACCCTGCCGAGAGTATAGAGCTGGTCTACTGTTCCACGACCAGGACGAAAACCACACTGTTCATCCTGGATCCGAGGTTCGACTATCCGGAGACTCCACTCCAGTACACATAAATAGACCTTACCGGGAAGGCTGAGGAATGTGATCCACGATAGTTGGAACAGACCCTCCGGTTCCCCTTCTTAAAGAGAGGAACCACTACCCCGGTCTGCCAATCCAGAGGGCGGATCTCATCCACCCCTGGGGCCTTGCCACCGAGCAGCTTTTTAACTACCTCAGCAACCTCAGCCCCAGAAATAGGAAAGCCCACCACAGATTCCCCAGACACTGCTTCCTCACAGAAAGACGTGTTGGTGGGATTGAGGAGGTCTTCAAAGTATTCCATTAACAACAGCCGCAGTAGAGGGCAGCAGCACCATCCTCACCATACACGGTGATGACAGTGTCCGAGTTTTTGCCTCCGCGACCGCTGAAGCCGCACTTCGCTTGGCCTGTCGGTACAAGTCCGCTGCCTCTGGAGTCTCATGAGCCAAAAGGACCCGATAGGTTCTTTCTTCAGCTTGACGGCAACCCTCACTGCTGGTGTCCACCTGCGGGTTCTAGGATTACCGCCACGACAGGCACCAAACACCTTGCGGCCTCAGCTCTAATCAGCCGCCTCGGCAAGAGAGGCACGGTACATGGTCCACTCAGACTCAATGTCCAGCACCTCCCTCGTGACATGTTCAAAGTTTTTCCGGAGGTGGGAATTGTAACTCTCTCTGACAGGAGACTCTGCTAGGCGTTCCCAGCAGACCCTCACAATCCTCCCCCACCATCAGAGCCAGCTCACCACCAAGTGGTGATCGGTAGAAAGCTCTGCCCCTCTCTTCACCCGAGTGTCCAAAACATGAGGCCGCAAATCCGATGACACGACTACAAAGTCAATCATGGAATTGCGGCCGAGGGTGTCCTGGTGCCAAGTGCACATATGGACACCGTTATGTTTGAACATTGTGTTTGTTATGGACAATCCGTGACCAGCACAAAAGTCCAATAACAAAGCAACACTTGGGTTCAGATCCGGGTGGCCATTTTTCCCAATCACGCCTCTCCAGGTTTCACTGTCGTTGCCAACATGAGCGTTGAAGTCCCCCAGCAGAACAAGGGAATCAACCGAGGGAGCACTCTTCAGTACTCCCTCAAGGGAATCCAAAAAGAGTGGGTACTCTGAACTGTTGTTTGGTGCGTAAACACAAACAACAGTCAGGACCTGACCCCCAACCCAAACGCGGAGGGAAGCTACCATCTCGTCTACAGGGTTAAAGTCCAACGTGCAGGCTTTGAACCGGGGGGAAACAAGAATTGCCACCCGAACCTCTCATTGCTTGCAACACCATAGTGGAAGAGAGCCCAGCCCCTCTCGAGAGAAGAGGTTCCAGAGCCCTTGCTGTGCGTCGAAGTGAGTTCAACTATATCTAGCCGTAACTTCTCCACCTCGCGCACCAGCTCAGGCTCCTTCCCTCCCAGCGAGGTGACATTCCACGTCCCAAGAGCTAGCTTATGTAGCCGATGATCGGAACGCCAAGTGCCCTGCCTTCGGCTGCCGCCCAGCTCACACTGCACCCGACCTCTATGACCCAACCCATGAGTGGTGAGCCCATTGGAGGGGGGACCCACGTTGCTTCTTCGAGCTGAGCCCGGCCCATGGGGACAGGCCCGGGCCTAGGCACTCGCCATCGTGCCCCACCTCTGGGCCTGGTCCCACAGGGGAGCCGGGTGAGTAAAAATTCAGGTCCTCGATTTGTACTTTTCTTAAAGTTCTTTGAGCTGCTCTTTGTCTGATCCTCAGCTAGGACCTGTTTGTCTTGGGAGACCCTACCAGGGGGCATAGAAGCCCCCGGACAACATAGCTCCTAGGATCAGTGGGACACGCAATCTCCTCTACCACGATAAGGTGGCGGCTCAGAAAGGAGGTTATATAAACATAACTCCAAAACCAAACATGCTTGTAATATTGTAGCTATGTGAGTTTTACTAGAATCAGTTGTTTTTGTTAGGTTTGCAAATACAAAAATAAGGTTTTACTCACTATGACAGTATACTGTCACACACAATATGACAGTTATTTTAAACATAACTCCAACTATAACGGCTAAAAAATGCCTGGAAAAATGTATATCTAAGAGTTTTACTGGAACCAAATATTTTGTAAGGTTTGCAAAGACACAAGTTTGTTTTTTTTACTCAATATGACAATATAACTGTCTTACTAAATATGAAAGTTATAAAAATCTAACTCCAAAACCAAATGCATAATGTCTAAAAATGCCTGTAATATTGTATCTATGTGAGTTTTACTAGAATCATGCGTTTTGGTAAGGTTTAAAAATACAAAAATTACTCATAATGACAGTATAACTGCCACACGCAATATGACATTTAATTAAACAAAACCCCTAAACCACACATGAAGAAAGGCTAATAATGCCTGAAATAATGCATCCTTGTCAGTTTTACTCGAAACATATGCTTTTTTAAGGCTGCAAACCCAAAAAGTAGTTTTTTACTCTATATGACAGTAATGTTCTTAAACTCCTGAGATAATGCAAAAAAAGCAATACAAATGTTTCCATCATAATTCCTAAACCAAACATGGAAAATGGGTAAAAATGCCTGTAATATTGAATCCATTTGAGTTTTACTAGAATCAGTTGTTTGTAAGGTTTGCAAATACAAAACTTAGGTTTAACTCACTATGACAGTTATTTAAACAACATTTCTAAACCACACATCAAGAATGGCTAATAATGCCTGAAATAATGCATCCTGGTGAGTTTTACTCGAAACATATGCTTTTTTAAGGCTTGCAAACACAAAAAGTAGTTTTTTACTCAATATAAGAGTAATGTTCTAAAATCCTGAGTTAATGCGAGCAATAAAAATGTATTCCATCATAATTCCTAAACCAAACATGGAAAATGTGTTAAAATGCCTGTAATATTGAATCCATTTGAGTTAGTTGTTTGTAAGGTTTGCAAATACAAAAATTAGGTTTTACTCACTATACAGTATAACTGCCACACAAAATATATCAGTTATTTAACCAAAACTCCTAAACCACACATGAAGAATGGCTAATAATGCCTGAAATAATGCATCCTTGTGAGTTTTACTCGAAACATATGCTTTTTTAAGGCTGCAAACACAAAAAGTAGTTTTTTTTACTCTATATGACAGTAATGTTCTTAAAATCCTGAGATAATGCAAAAAAGCAATAAAATGTTTCCATTATAATTCCTAAACCAAACATGGAAAATGTGTAAAAATGCCTGTAATATTGAATCCATTTGAGTTTTACTAGATTTAGTTGTTTGTAAGGTTTGCAAATACAAAACTTAGGTTTAACCTAAGTTTTTTACTCAATATAATGGTAATGTTTTTAAAATGTTGAGATAATGCGAAAAAGGCAATACAAATGTATTCCACCACAATTCCTAAACCAAACATGCAAAATGTGTAAAAAGCCGTTAATATTCAATCCATGTGAGTTTTACTAGAATCAGTTGTTTGTAAGGTTTGCAAATACAAAAATTAGGTTTTACTCACTATGACAGTGTCACACTCAATATGACAGTTGTTTAAACATAACTCCTAAACTACAAATGGAAAATGGCTAATAATGCCTGAAATAATGCATTCTTGTGAGTTTTACTTGAAACATATGCTTTTTTAAGGCTTGCAAACACAAAAAGTAGTTGTTTACTCAAAATGACATTAATGTTCTTAAAATCCCGAGATAATGCGAAAAAAGCAATACAAATGTATTCCATCATAATTCCTAAACCAAACATGCAAAATGTGTAAAAATGCCTGTAATATTGAATCCATTTGATTTTTACTAGATTCAGTTGTTTTTGTAAGGGGTGCAACTACAAAAATTAGGAAATTAGGTTTTACTCACTATGACAGTCACATTCAATATGACAGTTATGTTAACAAATCTTCTAAACCATGCATGAAGAATAGCTAATAATGCCTGAAATAATGCACCCTTGTATTAGCCTTTTTTCACGTGTAGTTTAGAAGTTATGTTTAAATAACTGTCATATTGAGTGTGGCAGCATACTTTCATAGTGAGTAAAACCCAATTTTTGTATTTGCAAACCTTACAAAAACAACTGATTCTAGTAAAACTCACATTGTTAAAATATTAAAGGCATTTTTTAGATAGATTGCATGTTTGGTTTTGGAGGTTTGTTTATATAACTATCATATTTAGTACGACAGTTATACTAAAAAAAACTAAATTGTGTCTTTGCAAACCCTACAAAAGATCAGTTAGTAAAACTAACAAAGATTCATGTCTCCAGGCATTATTAACCATTTTGCATGTGTTGTTTGAAATTATGTTTGAATACATTTCTATTGCTTTTTTCGCATTATTTTAGGATTCTACGATTATTACTGTCATATTGAGTAAAAAATGTTTGTGTTTGCAAGATTAAAAAAATCATATGTTTAGAGTAAAACTCACAAAGATACATTTCTACAGGCAATATTAGCCATTTTGCATGTGTGGTTTAGGAGTTATGTTTTTTTTTTTTTTTTAATAATGTCCTGCCCAGCTTCTCAGGCAAATCATATAGCAGATGTAGATGCCCATATCGGCTGTTCAGATTTACTTTACAAAAGAGAAGTGTAGGATACTTCTCTTGTTGCCTTATTTGTATTTTGACTTTATTAAATGTATTTATATTATCATTTGGAGCAGCCGGGCCGGAGCAGGAGGGGATAGAAAGAGAAAGAAAGGAAGACAGAGGGGGGAATTGTGGGGACAAGAGGGGGATTAGACAGAGAGACAAAAACAACAACAGCAAACACAAGAGCAACATCAGCAAATACGACATTTACAAATATGATGGTAAAAGTAATAGCAAATAAGCAGTTAGCGAAAATAAAAAATAATACAGAAATGACAATGAGCATTATTACACTAAAAATGGAGCAATATGAATACCAATAGAAATAGTGCTATTGATAATAAACAATACCAATACTTTACCTTTATTATCAACAATACAATTGTTCAAATGCAACAATACATATACGTAATGATAACTTGAGATACGAAAGAATGCAGAAAAATGGAGGGGAAGAAAGAGAAGCAACCTACATTAACCTTGTAGATTGTTATAGTAACAATAGGTTAAGCTTTGTCAGTGTGCCATGTGTTATACCCAGTTTACCCTAGGGCAACAACGTTAATATATGTTTGATGAAACGTGATTATGTGCATGAGTGTATGTGTGCATATGTACTTGTATATGTACAGAATGTGTATATGTGTGCTTGTACAGTGAATGCATATGTACAGTATGTGTATATGTGTGTTTGTACAGTGAATGTATATGTATAGAATGTGTATGTGTGTGTTTGTACAGTGAATGTATATGTACAGTATGTGTATACAGTATGTGTATTTGTACAGTGAATGTATATGTACAGTATGTGTATATAAAACAACTAAATCTAGTAAAACTCACATAGATTCAAAATTACAGGCATTTTTAGACATTTTGTAAGTTTGGTTTAGGAGTTGTGTTTGAATACATTTTTATTGCTTTTTTCGCATTATCCAGGATTCTAAGAACATTACGTCATAATGAGTAAAAAACTACTTTTTGTTTTTGCAAGCCTTAAAAAAGCATATGTTTCGATTAAAACTCACAATGATGTATTACTTAAAAAAACTAACTTGTGTCTTTGCAAACCTTACAAAACATATTTTTTCTATTAAAACTAACAAATATTCATGTTTCCAGGTATTATTAGCTATTTTGCATGTAATGTTTAGAAGTAATGTTTGAATACATTATGGACATCCGCCGCCTCGGGGGATGGGGAGCTGGGGGGGCAGTGCACTGTCAACACCGTGTATGGTGAGGATGGTGCTGCTGACCTCTACTGCGGCTGTTGTGGATCGGTGGAGGGAATACTTTGAAGACCTCCTCAATCCCACCAACACGTCTTCCTATGAGGAAGCAGTGCCTGGGGAATCTGTGGTGGGCTTTCTTATTTCTGGTGCTGAGGTTGCCGAGGTAGTTAAATAACTGCTCGGTGGCAAGGCCCCAGGGGTGGATGAGATCCGGCCTCTGGATTGGCAAACCGGGGTTGTGGTTCCTCTCTTTAAGAAGGGGAACCGGAGGGTGTGTTCCAACTATCGTGGATCACACTCCTCAGCCTTCCCGGTAAGGTCTATTCATGTGTACTGGAGAGGAGGCTACGCCGGATAGTCGAACCTCGGATCCAGGACGAACAGTGTGGTTTTCGTCATGGTCGTGAAACCACGACCAGCTCTATACTCTCGGCAGGGTCCTTGAGTGTGCATGGGAGTTTACCCAACCAGTCTACATGTGCTTTGTGGACTTGGAGAAGGCATTTGACCGTGTCCTCTGGGGAGTGCCCAGAGAGTATGGGGTAACGGACTGTCTGATTGTGGCGGGTCGCTCCCTGTATGATCCGTCAGAGCTTGGTCTGCATTGCCGGCAGTAAGTCTGACCCCTTTCCAGTGAGGATTGGACTCCGCCAAGGCTGCCCTTTGTCACCGATTCTGTTCATAACTTTTATGAACAGAATTTTTAGGCGCAGTCATGGCGTTGAGGGGATCCGGTTTGGTGGCTGCCGGATTAGGTCTCTGCTTTTTGCAGATGATGTGGTCCTGATGGCTTCAACTGGCCAGGATCTTCAGCTCTCATTGGATCGGTTCACAGCCGAGTGTGACGCGACTGGGATGAGAATCAGCACCTCCAAGTAAGAGTCCATGGTTCTCGCCCGGGAAAGTGTGGAGTGCCATCTCCCGGTTGGGGAGGAGATCTTGCCCCAAGTGGAGGAGTTCAAGTACCTAGGAGTCTTGTTCACGAGTGAGGGAAGAGTGGAGCGAGAGATCCACAGGCGGTGCGGCGTCTTCAGTAATGAGGACACTATATCGATCCGTTGTGGTGAAGGAGCTGAGCCAGAAGGAAAAGCTCTCAATATACCTGTCGATCTACGTTCCCTTCCTCACCTATGGTCATGAGCTTTGGGTTATGACCGAAAGGACAAGATCACGGATACAAGCTCCCGAAATGAATTTCCTCCGGGTGGCGGGTCTCTCTCCCTTGTGAGTTTTACTCGAAACATATGCTTTTTTAAGGCTTGCAAACACAAAAAGTAGTTCTTTACTCAATATAACAGTAATGTTTTTAAAATCTTGAGATAATGCGAAAAAGGCAATAAAAATGTATTCCACCATAATTCCTAAACCAAACATGCAAAATGTGTAAAAATGTCTGAAATATTGAATTCATGTGAGTTTTACTAGAATCAGTTGTTTGTAAGGTTTGCAAATACAAAAATTAGGTTTTACTCACTATGACAGTGTCACACTCAATATGACAGTTGTTTAAACATAACTCCTAAACTACACATGAAGAATGGCTAATAATACCTGAAATAATGCATCCTTGTGAGTTTTACTTGAAACATATGCTACTTTTAAGGCTTGCAAACACAAAAAGTTGTTTTTTACTCAATATGACAGTAATGTTCTTAAAATCCTGAGATATTGCGAAAAAGGCAATACAAATGTATTCCATCATAATTCCTAAACCAAACATGCAAAATTTGTAAAAATGCCTGTAATATTGAATCCATGTGAGTTTTACGAGAATCAGTTGTTTGTAAGGTTTGCAAATACAAAAATTAGGTTTTACTCACTAGGGCAGTGTCACACTCAATATGACAGTTATTTAAACATAACTCTTAAACTACACATGAAAAATGGCTAATAATGCCTGAAATAATGCATTCTTGTGAGTTTTACTTGAAACATATGCTTTTTTAAGGCTTGCAAACACAAAAAGTAGTTTTTTACTTAAAATGACAGTAATATTCTTAAAATCCTAAAATAATGCGAAAAAGGCAATAAAAATGTATTCCATCATAATTCCTAAACCAAACATGCAAAATATGTAAAGATGCCTGTAATATTGAATCCATGTGAGTTTTACTAGATCAGTTGTTTTTGTAAGCTTTGCAAATACAAAAAATAGGTTTTACTCACCATGACAGTATACTGTCACACTCAATATGACAGTTATTTTAAACATAACTCCTTAACAACACATGCAAAACGGCAAAAAAAATCCTGGAGAAATGTATCTCTGTGAGTTTTACTGGAAAAAAATATTTTGTAAGGTTTGCAAAGATGAGGTGGCGACTTGTCCAGGGTGTACCCCGCCTTCCGCCCGATTGTAGCTGAGATAGGCTCCAGCGCCCCCCGCGACCCCAAAGGTAATAAGCGGTAGATAATGGATGGATGGATGGTTTGCAAAGACGCAAGTTTTTTTTTTTCTTAAAGGCCTACTGAAACCCACTACTACCGACAACGCAGTCTGATAGTTTATATATCAATGATGAAATCTTAACATTGCAACACATGCCAATACGGCCGGGTTAACTTATAAAGTGCAATTTTAAATTTCCCGCTAAATTTCCGGTTGAAAACGTCTATGTATGATGACGTCAATAGTTAAACGGAAGTATTCGGACACAATTGAATCCAATACAAAAAAGCTCTGTTTTCATCTCAAAATTCCACAGTATTCTGGACATCTGTGTTGGTGAATCTTTTGCAATTTGTTTAATGAACAATGAAGACTGCAAAGAAGAAAGCTTTAGGTGGGATCGGTGTTTTAGCGGCCGGCTGTAGCAACACAACCAGGAGGACTTTGACTTGGATAGCAGACGCGCTAGCTGGTGCTAGCTGGCGCCAGCCGGCGCTAGCCGGCGCTAGCCGCCGCAAGCCGCCGCTAGCCGCCGCTAGCCACCGCTAGCCGCTAGCCGCCGCTAGCCGCTGACCGCACGGATGATCGGGTGAAGTCCTTCGTCCTTCCGTCGATCGCTGGAACGCAGGTGATTACGGGTGTTGATGAGCAGTTGAGGGCTGGCTGGCGTAGGTGGAGTGCTAATGTTTTTATCATAGCTCTGTGAGGTCCAGTAGCTAAGTTAGCTTCAATGGCGTCGTTAGCAACAGCATTGTTAAGCTTCGCCAAGCTGGAAAGCATTAACCGTGTATTTACAGGTCCATGGTTTAATAGTATTGTTGATTTTCTGTCTATCCTTCCAGTCAGGGGTTTATTTATTTTGTTTCTATCTGCATTTAAGCACGATGCTATCACGTTAGCTCCGTAGCTAAAGTGCTTCGCCGATGTATTGTCGTGGGGATAAAAGTCACTGTGAATGTCCATTTTGCGTTCTCGACTCTCATTTTCAAGAGGATATAGTATCCGAGGTGGTTTAAAATACAAATCCGTGATCCACAATAGAAAAAGGAGAAAGTGTGGAATCCAATGAACCCTTGTACCTAAGTTACGGTCAGAGCGAAAAAAGATGCATCCTGCACTGCACTCTAGTCCTTCACTCTGACGTTCCTCATCCACAAATCTTTCATCCTGGCTCAAATTAATGGGGTAATTAGCGCGTTCTCGGTCCGAATCGCTCTCGCTGCATTGTAAACAATGGGGAAATGTTAGGAGCCATTCAGCCTGTGACGTCACGCTACTTCCGGTAGAGGCAAGGCTTTTTTTATCAGCGACCAAAAGTTGCGAACTTTATCGTCGATGTTCTCTATTAACTCCTTTCAGCAAAAATATGGCAATATCGCGAAATGATCAAGTATGACACATAGAATGGATCTGCTATCCCCGTTTAAATAAAACAATTTAATTTCAGTAGGCCTTTAATATGACAATATAACTGTCATACTAAATATTAAAGTTATAAAAACCTAACTCCAAAACCAAACATGCATTAAGTCTAAAAATGCCTGTAATATTGTATCTATGTGAGTTTTACTAGAATCAGGCATTTTGGTAAGGTTTAAAAATACAAATATTTGGTTTTACTCATAATGACAGTATATCTGCCACATACAATATGACAGTTATTTAAACAAAACTCCTAAACCACACATGAAGAATGGCTAATAATGCCTGAAATAATGCATCCTTGTGAGTTTTACTCGAAACATATGCTTTTTAAGGCTTGAAAACACAAAAAGTATTGTTTTACTCAATATGACAGGAATGTTCTTAAAATCCTGAGATAATGCGAAAAAGGCAAAAAATTTATTCCATCATAATTCCTAATCCAAACATGCAAAATGTGTAAAAATGCCTGTAATTTTGTAAGGTTTGCAAAGACACTTTGTTTTTTTTTACTTAATATGACAATATAACGTTTTATACTAAATATGAATGTTATAAGAACCTAACTCCAAAACCAAACATGCATTATGTCTAAAAATGCCTGTAATATTGAATCCATGTGAGTTTTACTAGAATCAGTTTTTTGTAAGGTTTGCAAAGACACAAAATAGTTTGTTTTACTCAATGTGACAGTATAACTGCCCCACTCAATATGACAGTTATTTAAACATATATCCTAAACTACACTATCTTTGTTAGTTTCACTAAAATAATGATCTTTTGTAAGTTTTGCAAAGACACAAGTTAGTTTTTTTTACTCAATATGACAATATAATTGTCATACTAAAAATATGAAAGTTATGTAAACATAACTCCAAACCAAACATGCAATCTGTCTAAAAATGCCTGTTATGTTAAATCTATGTGAGTTTTACCAGAATCAGGTATTTTGGTAAGGTTACACATACAAAAATTAGGTTTTACTCATAATAACAGTATAACTGCCACACTCAATATGACAGTTATTTAAACATAACTCCTAAACCACACATGCAAAATGGCTAAAAATGCCTGGAGATATGTATCTTGTGAGTTTTACTAGAAAAACTATATTTTGTAAGGTTTGCAAAGACACAAGTTAGTTTTTTTAACTCAATATGACCGTATAACTGTCATACTAAATCCATCCATCCATCAATTTTCTTCCGCTTATCCGAGGTCGGGTTGCGGGGGCAGCAGCCTAAGCAGAGAAGCCCAGACTTCCCTCTCCCCAGCCACTTCGTCCAGCTTTTCTCGGGGGATCACGAGGCGTTCCCAGGCCAGCCGGGAGACATAGTCTTCCCAATGTGTCCTGGGTCTTCCCCGTGGCCTCCTGCCGGTCGGACTTGCCCTAAACACCTCCCTAGGGAGGCGTTCGGGTGGCATCCTGACAGATGCCCGAACCACCTCATCCGGCTCCTCTCAAGAGGAGCAGCGGCTTTACTCTGAGTCCCTCCTGGATGACAGAGCTTCTCACCCTATCTCTAAGGGAGAGTCCTGCCACCCGGCGGAGGAAATTCATTTCGGCCGCTTGTACCCGTGATCTTGTCCTTTCGGTCATAACCCAAAGCTCATGACCATAGGTGAGGAATGGAACGTAGATCGACCGGTAAATTGAGAGCTTTTCCTTTTGGCTCAGCTCCTTCTTCGCCACAACAGATCGATATAGCGTCCTCATTACTGAAGACGCCGCACCGCCTGTGGATCTCTCGATCCACTCTTCCCTCACTGGTGAACAAGACTCCTAGGTACTTGAACTCCTCCACTTGGGGCAAGATCTGGTTGAACCAGATCCTTAAGGAACTCCGGGCGGGTCTCATCCACCCCCGCGGCCTTGCCTCCGAGGACTTTTTTAACTACCTCAGCAACCTCAGCCCCATAAATAGGAGAGCCCACCACATATTCCCCAGACACTGCTTCCTCATAGGAAGACGTGTTGGTGGGATAGAGGAGGTCTTCGAAGTATTCCCCCCCTTAATTCACAACATCCACAGTCGAGGTCAGCAGAATACCATCCGCACCATACACGGTGTTGATAGTGCACTGCTTCCCCTTCCTGAGGCGGCAGATGGTGGTCCAGAATCGCTTCGAAGCCGTCCGGAAGTTGTTTTCCATGGCTTCCCCGAACTCCACTGAAGCCGCACACCTGTCGGTACCTGTCCGCTGCCTCTGGAGTCCTATGAGCCAAAAGAACCCGACAGGACTCCTTCTTCAGCTTGACGGCATCCCTCACCGCCGGTGTCCACCAACGGGTTCTAGGATTACCGCCACGACAGGCACTAACTACCTTGCGGCCACAGCTCCAATCAACCGCCTCGACAATAGTGGTGCGGAACATGGTCCACTCCGACTCAATATCCAGCACCTCCCTCGTGACATGTTCAAAGTTCTTCCGGAGGTGGGAATTGAAACTCTCTCTGACAGGAGACTCTGGCAGACGTTCCCAGCAGATCCTCACAATGCGTTTGGGTCTGCCAGGTCTGTCCGGCATCCTCCCCCACAATCGCAGCCAACTCACCACCAGGTGATGATCGGTAGAAAACTCTGCCCCTCTCTTCACCCGAGTGTCCAAAACATTAAATGTTGTCATTATGGTGGTACTTAATGAATTCTTAGATCTACTTAGGGATGATGTTCGAAACCGGTTCTCCCGGTTGTTCGATAAGAAAAGAACCGATTCCATGGACCCGAATCCCTTTTTGAGAACCCGTTTCCGTTATCGACGCCACCATAGTAAAGAAAAAGAGTTGGTTCTGTATTCGAATCCCTGGGAACGAATCCCGTCTCACAGGAAATGCCCTGTGACACGTCCCAGAAAATGACGTAGCTCAGTCATTGGCGGCAGATACAGAAGCAGCAACAAGGTTTATTATATACAGTATATACTTTTTTGTATTCTATTTTAGTTACTTTGAATATACAACCCCTGGCGCTGTTTTGTACTGTTTTTTTGTACTGTTTTGTACTGTTTTTGTTTCTTCGCCTGTTTGTAATTGAAATCTATAAATAAAGGTTTAAAAAAAAAAAAAAAGAAAAAAAATGAAAAAGAAGCAGCCGGAAAAAACGCCTCAATTTTACAAAAAAATATGAGGAGGAAACGGCTATCTGCAATTATTGCCAGGCTTCGCTCTCATGTAAGGAGGGAAGCACAACAAGCATGATGAAACATGTTCAGGCCGTACATAACCTGAACGTTCAAGAAAGGTGTTGTGGAGAAGCCGCGACAGAAATGACGAAGCAGGCCCCTCTTCCTCTGCTTCAAGCTACAGCGCCAATTCCAGTAAGAGTGCTGGTGAGTAACTAACGTTAACTGTTGCCGGTTATTTTCCATATCTGCTCACTCGTAGCCTTTAATAACGTTACCTCTTATGTCAACCAGGACTGCAGTAATGTTAGCTTGACTAACGTTACCTAAGTGGCTAACGATAACGTTAACGTTAGCCTTTTTGTATGTGTCTGATAACGTTAACGTTATCTTGTAGCCTACTGTGCCGCCCTCGATATGTAGAAATATCTTGGCTTTACCCTAACACCTTTCCTTGATCAAACACTCTGAAAAATGTCTTCTTGTCCACAGCTTTATTGACTGTAAAAAGGGTAAAACTGAAAACATACAAGCAGAAGGATGCTTGCATTACAGCAGGGGTGGGCAATTAATTTTCACCGGGGGCCGCATAAGCAACCCGAGCACTGCTGGAGGGCCACACGACAATATTTCAATTAAATTTTGCTCAATATTATTTTTGATATACCGTAAGATAAATAATAATGATGATAATAATAATAATAATTAATAATAATAATAATAATTTAATTTAACCTAACTTAACTTTATACAAAAGCAGATTGCTTTTGATGGTCACTTTATCCTGCATTATCCAACATTTTTCCCCATCAGATTTGGACAACCATCTGTTGTTAAAAATAGTTTTTAATCATATTTATTTTATATTGTTTTTTATATTGGTTTTATATGTAATTGTTTTTTCTTTTTATTCAGTCATTGGTGGAGCTAAGGATAATATTTGAATATTGTTTGTAATATTGTTGTGCAGCACTTTGGAAACATTTTGTTGTTTAAATGTGCTATATAAATAAAGTGGATTGGATTGTCACACCTGCCAGCTTGTCCCAACACGCATTTACCTCTGTGAACAAGTCATTACCTGTGGTTGTCTCTTTAATTGACTGCATCAGAGCTCTCATCCAAAGTTAGCGAAAAACAATCCATGTCTCCGGGCATTATCAGCGCAACAAAGTCCAATAAGCACTCCTTAATAAACTCTCCGTCAGAAAACGCCTTACTTTTTCTGGCGCTTTTGTGAGAAATGACGAAACTTGTCCTGACGGCTGCATCTCTGGGGGTGTGAAATATGGCACAAAGTCCTTGTTGGGTTTGCAGTTTTACCATCAACGCATCAGCCTCCCTTGCGCGCGCTTCATCAGACACATCCCGGTATTTTCCCTCGTGTTTCTTCGTGTAGTGGCGATTAAAATGATATTCTTTAAACACAGCAACCTGTGTACCACACATTAAGCACACGGCTTTACCATTAATTTATGTAAAGAAATACTTGGCAGTCCATCTCTTGTTGGAAACACGCCATTCCTCATCAACTTTTCTTTTTTTAGCGTCTCATCACTTGTCTCTATGCACCTTCACTCACAGGTTCCCTCCGGACATACGGCATAAATAACACATTTCAAAATAAAAGCAGCACAGTTGTATTGCGCGCACGACATAGATGTTTTTTAAACTTTATTTTGTAATTTGTAATTGCGCCGTTCAATTCACTCACAATCGCACACGCGCATACGTCCACACGGAAGTAATACAAATAACGCTTTTCAAAACAAAAGCAGCACCGTTGTATTGCACACTCGACATAGATACTTTTTAAAATTTATTTTGTAATTTATGATTGGCCTCACGCGGGCCGGACAGGGATGCGCAAAGGGCCGGATGCGGCCCGCGGGCCGTACAATGCCCAGGTCTGCATTACAGACATGCATACACAGCCAATTACACACACACAAGCCCACTACAATAAAACATGCATTATGCTGTGTATTGAACTTAAATTGATAAATAAACGCCACAAAATATGTAATTTAAGTGCTCTACAGCAAACTAGCTTACTACGCTAACATTCACTTCACTGTATGAATTCCGAAAATTAGCATGACTGACTTTTGGCCATAAAACGTCCCAAATTACATCACAACCAACAAATAATACAACTCAATCAAATATTAGCATACTACTCAACAATACATACCGATGATACTTTGTTTGGCATGAGATTCGAGCAGATGAAAACGTTTGCGATCGTCACCGAACTAGCTTAAAGTCTACTTGAAAGGAACTCATTGTTCATAGGGACGGCGTGGCGAAGTTGGTAGAGTGGCTGTGCCAGCAATCGGAGTGTTGCTGGTTACTGGGGTTCAATTCCCACCTTCTACCTTCCTAGTCACGTCCGTTGTGTCCTTGGGCAAGACACTTCACCCTTTGCCTCTGATGGCTGCTGGTTAGCGCCTTGCATGGCAGCTCCCGCCATCAGTGTGTGAATGTGTGTGTGAATGGGTAAATGTGGAAATATTGTCAAAGCGCTTTGAGTACCTCGAAGGTAGAAAAGCGCTATACAAGTATAACCCATTTATCATTTAATTTATTGTTGTGCCCTGCTATCATGGACATTACTGTAAACTAGGCAGTGCTGCCTCCTGCTGTCTAAAGGAGGAAGTGCACCTCACTGTTGAATTCCAAAGTGAACTTAAACACTTGTTTTACATATATTGTTAATAAATTCAACAAACAAGACAGAACACTCCCCGCCTGGCGGATTAAACCGCCACTACCAAACTGTCCCAAAGGATACTATGGCTTCTCTGGTGCCATAAGCAGGATTGTCTCTGTGACCGGCCGCAGGAACACTTTGGTCCCATCCTTTCTGGAGACCTTTATCTCCGCTTTGCGAACTCTGCCATCTTTGCTTGGGAAGGCTTGTATAATTAGTCCTAAAGGCCAATTGTTTCTCTTCAGTTGGTCATCTTTGAGGAGCACTACACTTCCAGGCAGGAGGTTAGGGTGGGGTGAATGCCACTTCCTCCGTGGCTGAAGTGTGGATAGGTATTGCTTCTTCCATTTGTCCCAAAAGGTTTGAGCCAAATGCTGGATTTGACGCCACTGTTGCTTGTGGAGACCTTTTACCCAGTCGCCTACGGGAGCAGTTGAAGGACTGACCTTTTGTGTGAGGAATGTTGCTGGTGAGAGTATTTGCGGGTCATCTGGGTCGGTGGACACTGGTACAAGAGGTCTGGCATTGATGATGGCAGTCACCTCTGCCATAAGTGTGGAGAGACCCTCGTGGGTCAGCTTTGAGGTCCCAAGCTGCAGGAACATGGCGTCAAGGATCCTTCTTGCCACACCAATCATCCTCTCCCATGGCCCACCCATGTGAGATGCGTGAGGCACGTTGAACATCCATCTGCAATCTTGATCGGACAAAAACTTTTCTACAGATGTGTTATCAATGTTGGATGGAATCTTGAGCTCTCTGCATGCACTTATGAAGTTGGTGCCTCTATCGGACCGAATTAATTTCACTGGGCCCCTGATAGCAAGGAAACGCCTTAAGGCATTGATGAAACATGACGTGTCTAATGATTCAATGACCTCTATGTGCACGGCTCTGACACTCATACAGGTGAATAGTACGGCCCACCTTTTGTCTTGTGCAAGGCCACCTCGTGTACGACGTGCGGTCCAAAGACGTCCAGCCCAACGTTGGTAAATGGAGGTTCAGTGGACAGGCGATCAGCTGGAAGATCAGCCATCTTTTGAGTCTGAGGCTAAACGCGAAGTTTGCAGCATTTAACACATCTATAGATCACACTGCTGACTCGTCTTTTACCACCAACAATCCAAAATCCAGCAGCTCTTAAAGCACCTTCAGTGAATAATCTGCCCTGGTGTTGTATTTTCTGATGGTAGTGCCTGACCAGAAGCGTGGAAATATGGTGCTTGCCAGGGATTATGAGAGGCGATTTCTCCTCCAAAGAGAGTTCCGCTTCTTTTATGCGACCCCCAATTCTTAGCAGACCATCGGCATCAATGAGAGGGTCTAAGGCTTTGAGATTATTGTCTTTGGAAAGCCCTTTACCATTTTTGATGGAAGCATACTCTTGAGCATACATGTCTTCTTGAACTGCACGAATGATGGTTTTCTTAGCATGTGCAAGTTCCTCAACAGCATTTGCTGAGTGGCAATGATGCCAGCCTTTGCAGCCATTAGCTTTTACTGCAGGATTCTTTTGAAAGAGGCGAGCAATGTGAGTGAGACGAGCAATGGCATGGATCAATGATCTCCAACTGGAGAACTTGGAGAAGCATTGAGAACCCAGGTGTTTGATTACTGCAGTGGTGTTCAATGTTGAAACATGCAGGCGGACCTCTGTATCCAAAGAGGGGTCAGACAACTCAAAAGGGCCCTTTTGAAACTGGTCATTCTGAGCGTTCTTCAGGAATGCTGGTCCACAAAGCCAGGTGGTACTGGACAGGTGTTTCGCTGACACAGACCTTGTGGCTATGTCGGCAGGGTTTGCTTCAGTGGAGACATGTTTCCATTGCTCAGGGTGAGAAAAGCTTCTTATCCGTTGAACTCGATTGCTTACATACACGTAAAAATGTCTAATATCATTGCTGATATAACCAAGAACGATTTTGCTGTCGCTGTAGAAAGTGATGTCAACCTCCATGTCCATCTCTGAGGTGATGAGCTCGGCAAGCTCCACCGCTAAAACTGCAGAACAAAGCTCAAGTCAAGGGACAGTTTGTTCTGACAAGGGTGTAAGCTTGGTTTTTCCCATGAGAAAGCCCACGTGGTTGGTTCCATTTTTCTCTGTTAGTTTTAAGTATGCAACTGCTGCAATTGCCTTTGTGGAAGCGTCACAAAAGATGACTATCTCTCTTTTTGACACCGCTGTAGGAGAGGCCTGTGTGTAAACTCTTGGGATTTGGAGATTGCTGAGATCTTTCAATGAGCATCGCCACGTTGACCATGTCTCTTCCATTTCTTGAGGAAGAGGTGCATCCCAATCTCCGTTGTTCTCCATGAGCTCACGCAGGATCAGTTTGCCTTGTATGGTGACAGGGGCAATAAATCCTAGGGGATCATAGATGCTGTTGACAGTTGACAAGACACCTCTGCGGGTGAAAGGCTTTTGCTCATCAGCTACTTGAAAGGTAAATGTGTCTGACATTAGATCACAGTTAAGTCCCAGACTACGTTGCATGGGCAAGATATCTGAATTGAAGTCCAGGTCCTTTAAGTTGATGGCATGGTCCTGAGATGGGAATGCGTTCATAACTTCTCCTTTATTTGAGGCGATTTTGTGAAGCCTCAAGTTTGAGTTGACAGAACCTCTTGCGTCCTCTTGAGCAGCTTCACTGCAGCTTCGATGGAGGGAAGTGACGTTAGCCCGTCATCTACATAAAAGTCACGGTTGACAAACTGCTTTACAACGGTCTCTGCATTTTTCACTGACTGTCTTAAACAGTAGATGGCCACTGCGGGAGAGGGACAATTTCCAAAGACATGGACCCTCATTCTGTATTCCATGATGTCTTCAGATGAGTTGTTGTTTCTGAACCATAAAAACCTGAGATAATTGCGGTCATCTTCTCTGACTAAGAAACAGTGGTACATCTGCTGAATGTCTGCTGTTATGGCTACAGCTTCTTTGCGAAACCTGAGGAGTACCCCTATAAGTGTGTTGTTGAGGTCGGGTCCAGTTAACAGCACGTCGTTTAGTGACACACCATTGTATTGGGCGCTGGAGTCAAACACCACACGGATGTTCCCAGGTTTCTTTGGATGGTAAACACCAAAGGCTGGTAAATACCATCTTTCTTCATTAGATGTGAGTGGAGGGGCTATTTCAGCATGTTCATTTTGAAAGATCTTTTCCATGAAGCTAAAAAAGTGCTCTTTCATCACTGGTTTTCTTTCGAAGTTGCGTCTCAAACAGGAAAAACGCTTTAAGGCTTGAACTTTGTTGTCAGGAAGCTTGGGCCTTGGAGTCTTAAATGGCAGCGGAGCTCCCCAGCTGTTGGTTATGTCCTTTTTCAAATCCCTCTCCATGATTTGCAGGAAGGCGATGTCATCAATGGATGGACCGACTTTGTTGTCATCGTTGGTCTGCCGAAACACTGTAGCGCCTACGTCATCTTGCTTACATTTCTTTGTGAAGGTTACCTTTGAGTATTCAGGGCTTTGAAACTGGCCATGTCTCTCCTTGACTTGAAATGCGTTAGGACAAGGTGTAAAGACTGTGGGACGCCTTTGTTCAATTGTAATGGTGTTGAAGTTATTAACTGTGGTCGGCTTGTGAACACCTCCCTAGCATACATTTCCAACGATCACCCATCCCAGGTCAAGTTTTTGAGCATAGGGACCATCGCGTGGCCCATCAACCTGCTTGCACACTTTGTGGACAAAGATGATGTCTCTCCCAAGGAGAAGCATGATGGACGCGTTAGGATCCAGCTCTGGGATGAGGTTAGCAACTGATTTGAGGTGAGTATGGTTGGCTGCAGCATTAGGTGTTGGGATTTCTGATCTGTTGTTAGGTAGATCATCACATTCCAGGAGGCTTGGTAAAGAGAGGCACACTTTTACATCCATGGATTCAATGTTGTAGCCTGAAGCTCTTCTCCCAGTGGTTTCCGTCACTCCAGAGCAGGTTCGGAGTGTGTATGGAGATGAAGGACTTTGAATGTTGAAGATCTCAAAGAACTCTGAACGAGCAAGGGACTTGTTACTCTGATCGTCGATGATTGCATAAACTTTCAGGGATTTCTCAGGACGGCCGCTAGGATATATTTTAACAAGGCAGATCTTTGAGCAGGATTTGTAGCTTTGATTGCCACCACATACATCTGTACATCGAGCACTGACCTCAGTTGAAGGTCCTGAGTCTTGCTCCCCGCCAAGCTGTGTCAGGGGGGTTGGGACCTGGATCCATGGTGCAGGTCCAGGATGAAGTGCAGAAATGTGCTTTGCGCTCTCACACTCAGTGCACCTAGTAATACATTTACAGTTTTTTGCTATATGTTGAGTGGATGTGCAACACTTAAAACATATGCCATTCTCTTTCAGGAATTCCTTGCGTTGTTCCAACGGCATTGCACGGAAGGTCCGACATTTCTGGAGCATGTGAGGTTTTTTATGAATAGGGCATTTTTTCACAGGATCATCAGCTTCAAAGTGTTGCTTGTCATTAATAGGAGGGGCAGTAGACTGGAAATCGATCTTATGAACTGAGACTTCTCTATTTTGGATCTGCTTCCATTGGACTCTGTCTGCTTTTGAGGTGTCAATTTGACCTGCAAACTTGAAGCCTGGGTCATTCCTAATTATAGCTTGTTTTCCAATGAAGTCAACAAAAACATAAAAGGGGGGAAATGTTACATTGTGTTGTAATTTGTAGTTTGTGCCAACGTTGAGCCACTTTTCTTGAAGGTTGAATGGTAACTTTTGAACTAATGGGTTTATCCCACACGCTGTGTCCAAATATGCAAGGCCAGGCAGGTCTCCATCTTCCTTGGCTGCCTCCAATTATATGAGAAAATCACTCAACTCATGGAGCTTTGAATAGTCTCTGTTTATCATTTTAGGGAAGCTGTGGATCCGTTTAAAGAGTGAATCCTCCACCATTTCGGGTGCGCCGTAACAGGTTTCCAGTCTGTCCCATATCCTTTTTAGGCCTTTGTCTGGGGAGTAGACATGGACAGCCCTGATGCGTTTTGCGTGCTCAGCTGACTCCTTCCCTAGCCACGTGACCAACAAATCCATTTCTTTACTGGACGTTATGTTGAGGCCTCTGACTGTGTTCACAAAGGACTGTTTCCATGCCCTGTAACTGCATGGCTGGTCGCTGAACTTTATCAGGCTCGTTGTGACTAGCTCACGGTGAGCTAGATATCTTGCGAAGTCTGCCACATTCCCTTGATCGTAGACAGGCTGACAAGGTGTACCGCTGGACTTTGGATGCAAAGGAGAACTGTAACTTGACTTGTAATCTTGGTGATTGTCTCGTATGTTGTTTGAAGATGGACTGATGACTGATGTGACTTCTGGCTGTGAAGGTGTCGTCATTTGTTGTAGGGTAGAAACAAACCCAACTCTGTGTTTATTGTGCTCTGTCTGGAGATGTGAGTGTTGAATGGAGTTCACATCTGGTGGTTTATAATGTTGTGTTTCATTCCATGACGATGGCTGTTGGTGTGGTGATTCAACTTTTATTTGACTTGGCTCTTGGGCCTGAGTGGCTATGTATTCTTTTGTGCACTCTAATGTGTCAACTGAATGTCCAAACAACTGCTTGATGTGAAGATAGGAGCTGCTTCGATCACTTCCTTCCACAGCGGCTTCCAAGACCTCCGCTTTGGCGAGTGCAGCTGCTGCGTCCTGCTCCAGTAAGAGCATGTCCATCTTAGCTTCTAGTTGTGCTTTTTCCACGTCCAGTTGTACTTTTTCCACTTTGAGTGTCATTTCTTTTTGTGCAAAAGACAGACATACTTTGGCTGCCTCTGCTTTTGCGCGTGCTTTGGTAGCTGCAGCCTCGGTGGAGGAAGCTTTTGACCTCGTTGAAGCACGTGAAGTGGTAGATTTTGTCCGTAATGAGCTTTCTGTGCAATCCATTGTTTGTTCTTGTGTATGCTGTCTTATCTTCTGCGTTAAAGACATCGTTTTACTGTGCCGCCCTCGATATGTAGAAATATCTTGGCTTTACCCTAACACCTTTTCTTGATCAAACACTCTGAAAAACGTCTTCTTGTCCACAGGTTTATTGACCGTAAAAAGGGTAAAACTGAAAACATACAAGCAGAAGGATGCTTACATTACAGACATGCATACACAGCCAATTACACACACACAAGCCCACTACAATAAAACATGCATTATGCTGTGTATTGAACTTAAATGGATAAATAAACGCCACAAAATATGTAATTTAAGTGCTCTACAGCAAACTAGCTTACTATGCTAACATTCACTTCACTGTATGAATTCCGAAAATTAGCATGACTGACTGTTGGCCATAAAACGTCCCAAATTACATCACAACCAACAAATAATACAACTCAATCAAATATTAGCATACTACTCAACAATACATACCGATGATACTTTGTTTGGCATGAGATCCGAGCAGATGAAAACGTTTGCGATCGTCACCGAACTAGCTTAAAGGTCTACTGAAAGCCACTACTACCGACCACGCAGTCTGATAGTTTATATATCAATGATGAAATCTTAACATTGCAACACATGCCAATACGGCCGGGTTAACTTATAAAGTGCAATTTTAAATTTCCCGCTAAACTTCCGGTTCGAAACGCCTCTGAGGATGACGTATGCGCGTGACGTCAATCATTGAAACGGAAGTATTCGGACACCATTGAAGCCAATACGAAATAGCTCTGTTTTCATGTCATTATTACACAGTATTCTGGACATCTGTGTTGGTGAATCTGTTGCAATTTGTTCATTGCATTATGGAGAAAGAAACTGAGCAAGCAAAGAAGAAAGTTGTCGGTGCGAAGTGTCTATTTTGCGAGGGAAGTCAGCAGCAACACGTACACAGCCGGCGCTTCTTTGTTTACATTCCCGAAAGATGCAGTCAAGATCAAAGAACTCGGACAACAGAGACTCTTACCAGGAGGACTTTGATTTGGATACACAGTTGCGATACCGTGAGTACACAGCTGCGCTTCCAAACATTTGATCGCTTGCTATAACTAGCTCGAGCTAGTAGCTAGGAGCTAGGAGCTAGCATTAGGATTCATTTGTGGCATATTAAATATAAGCCTGGTTGTGTTGTGGCTAATAGAGTATATATATGTCTTGTATTTTTTTACTGTTGTAGTCATTCCCAGCTGGATATCAGGTCCCACCCGCGCGCTTCCAAACATTTGATTGCTTGCCAGTACGTGCGTGTCATGTACGCAACTTTGATTAAATATATAAGCTTTATGAACCTTGGGTTAGGTGAACGGTTGTTTGGGCTGAGTGAGTGTGTGTGTTGTGCAGGTGTTTGAATTGTATTGGCGGGTTATATATACGGGATCCCGTCCATATTACCCGCTCGAGCTATAACTAGCTCGAGCTAGTAGCTAGTAGCTAGGAGCTAGGAGCTAGCATAACAAACACCTAAGTGTTTTTATGCGGGATTAATTTGTGGCATATTAAATATAAGCCTGGTTGTGTTGTGGCTAATAGAGTATATATATGTCTTGTGTTTATTTACTGTTGTAGTCATTCCCAGCTGGATATCAGGTCCCACCCGCGCGCTTCCAAACATTTGATTGCTTGCCAGTACGTGCGTGTCATGTACGCAACTTTGATTAAATATATAAGCTTTATGAACCTTGGGTTAGGTGAACGGTTGTTTGGGCTGAGTGAGTGTGTGTGTTGTGCAGGTGTTTGAATTGTATTGGCGGGTTATATATACGGGATCCCGTCCATATTACCCGCTCGAGCTATAACTAGCTTGAGCTAGTAGCTAGTAGCTAGGAGCTAGGAGCTAGCATAACAAACACTTAGGTGTTTTTATGCGGGATTAATTTGTGGCATATTAAATATAAACCTGGTTGTGTTGTGGCTAATAGAGTATATATATGTCTTTTGTTTATTTACTGTTGTAGTCATTTCCAGCTGAATATCAGGTCACCCCCGGCTCTCACAGCATCTTCCACTCCCCACTAGTCCTTCACTTGCACTTTCCTCATTTACAAATCTTTCATCCTCGCTCAAATTAATGGGGAAATCGTCGCTTTCTCTGTCCGAATCTCTCTCACTTCTGGCGGCCATCATTGTAAACAATAGAGAACTTTGCGTATATGTTCAATTGACTATGTCATGCTACTTCCGGTAGGGGCAAGCCTTTTTTTTTATCAGATACCAAAAGTTGCAATCTTTATCGTCGTTGTTCTATACTAAATCCTTTCAGCAAAAATATGGCAATATCGCGAAATGATCAAGTATGACACATAGAATAGATCTGCTATCCCCGTTTGAATAAAAAAATTTAATTTCAGTAGGCCTTTAAAGTCTACTTGAAAGGAACTCCTTGTTGTGCCCTGCTATCATGGACATTACTGTAAACTAGGCAATGCTGCCTCCTGCTGTCTAAAGGAGGAAGTGCACCTCACTGCTGAATTCCAAAGTGAACTTAAACACTGGTTTTACATATATTATTAATACATTCAACAAACAAGACAGAACACCTACACCACTCCAGAGTTTGCAGGTCTGTCTAATAAACTTGTGCTTTCTTTCTTTCTTTAGTTTATTTCGTGCATGAACACACTTACAGCATAACACATCACAGTTTCATATCATTTCACTTTACATCATGTCTGAAAAGGAGTAGGAAGAAGTAAAACTTTTTTAATCCTACCCCTTTCCCACTTCAGAGCGTTTACATTTACTGACCTTTGTATAATAAAATAACATCTGTGAATTAGTATATACAACAGTTTTGTAATATGTAATTAATTAATTCAGTCATTATTAATATACTGAGATGAAGAATATCTTATTTTCAATAAGGTTGAAAGTCTTCTCATAATTCTTCTTTGTACTTTGTAAGCACTATTAATTCGAACAACCTGTTAAAGTGGATCATATCAGTACAATGTTTAACTTCATTACTTAATCAATTCCATCATTTAATTCCACATACTAATGCTAAAGACTTAATAACAGAAACCCTAGTCTTCACATTCAGCTAATTTCCACCCTAATTCTATGCTGTGTCTGTCCCTCATTTTCCCTCCAGAACAAGGACGTGCAGTCATTCCTGGAAGAGGCCACACTAGAAAGATGTTCCAATAGCAGCAGAAGTGCACTTTTTGGAGAGCTGTATTATTTTAAGTTTTGTGCCCAAGGGACTGATTTTATTTAACACTATGGTATTATTTATACACCTGTAGTGATCACAGCGACATGTTGTTTTTGTGTTACTGTATATATTTGTTTTTCTGAAAAATCCCACTTAATATACTTTGGGTAACAACAGTCAATATTTATTTATTTTATTTTATTTTTTTAGGGGGGTAACAACAGTCAATATTTATTTATTTATTTTATTTTATTTTTTTCTTATAAAATAAAAGTGAGCTTGTGTTTTTTTCCATATACAACAACCTATCTGGATTCGATAAGAGAATCGATAAGGAATCGGTTCGATAAGAGGATTCGATAATGGGCTCAAACTCGATAATTTCTTATCAAACATCATCCCTAGATCTACTACACTACTGTATTTTAATGTTGTCATTATGGTGGTACTTAATGAATACTTAGGTCTACTACACTACTGTAATTTAATGTTGTCATTATGGTGGTACTTAATGAATACTTAGGTCTACCACACTACTATGTTTTAATGTTGTCATCATGGTGGTACTTAATGAATACTTAGGTCTACTACACTACTGTATTTTATAAGGCTGAAACGACGCGTCGACGTAGTCGACGTCATCGGTTACGTAAATACGTCGACACCGTTTTTGTGCGTCGACGCGTCGCATATTTACGTCACACTACCGTCATGGCGAAGCGCAAAGCAGACGATCAAAGCAGACGATGCGAGCGGTGCGAGCGAGCGGGAAAAATCACGCCAAAAGTCGTCAAAAGTGTGGGAGTATTTCAATAAACGGCCTAATAATGTTGTTGTATGCACACTGTGTCGAGCGGAAATGGCCTATCATAGCAGCACAACGGCTATGAACGAACATTTGAAAAGAAAAGCAACCATCAACTAGTCAATCGTCCGCGTGAGCATATGTTGTCATCATTACACAAAAACATGAATGTGTCATTTGTATCTGCTAGGGGTGTAACGGTACGTGTTTTGTATTGAACCGTTTCGGTACGGGGGTGTACCGAACGAGTTTCTAAGCTAAAGCTAAAGTCTTAACAAGCTGCTTTGCTCCTTCTGCTTCTGTCTCAGCATGCAGCATTGTCCCACCCACACAACCATCTGATTGGTACACACAAAGCATTATCAGCCAATCAGCAGTGCGTATTCAAAACGTTACCAGCCAATCAGCAGTGCGTATTCAGAGTGCATGTAGTCAGCGCTTCGGCGTGGAGATCTGCTCCTATCTAGGTGTTTAGCAGGTGAGCATCAGGCAGCGGACTCTCCCCAAATGATAATAAACACCTCCCAGTCAACTACTAGTAACATCACTATGAGCCCGTTGACCTTCTAGAAACTTAAACTGGAGCTCAGCTCACTCGCAGTCCTGGCTTGAGGTGAAGGCTAATTACCTCTCAGTTCCAGCCACATCGACCCCTTCTGAGCGCCTATTTTCAGCTGCTGGGAATATTGTAAACAAGAAAAGAACCAGAGCATGTAGACATGCTAACCTTTCTTCATTACAACTGTTAGTCACTCACTGGAATGAGTAGAATTGGTTACTGTGTACTGTGTTGGACTGGATGTTTATTTAGCACATTTTAAAAGCAATACTTAATGTTTACTGTGCTCCAGAATATTTAGATTGGCACTTTTTTGTATTGGATGTCTATCTTTATTTTTGCACATTTTAGCAAATAAGCAATACTTTCACTTTTGTTGAAATGTTTACACTGTTGTTACAGAATATTTGTTTTGCACTTTTTTTTATAGGATGTTTATCTTTATTTTTGCACATTTTAAAGCAAAATAAGCAATACTTTTACTTTTGAAATGCTTATACTATTGCACAATATTAAGATTTGCACTGGATGTTGACTTTTATATTTGCACATTAAAAAGCAAATAAGCTACTTTTAATTTTGTTAAATGTTAAAAGTTTTAAATGTTTACATTGTTACAGAATATTTAGTCATGTTGTTGTCAATGTTGACTGAGTGGCCATTCTTCTTTTTTTTTTGTAAATAAAAGCCATGCCTTTTGAAAAAACTGGCCTACATTTATTTTTTTATCTTCATTTTGAATCAAAAAATAATCGGTAAAATGAAAAATAATCTATAGATTAATCGAAAAAAATAATCTATAGATTAACCGATTAATAGAAAAAATAATCTATAGATTAATCGATAGAAAAATAATCGTTAGCTGCAGCCTTAGTATTTTAATGTTGTCATCATGGTGGTACTTAATTAATATTTAGGTCTACTACACTACTGCCAGGTCTGTCCGGCATCCTCCCCCACCATCGCAGTGATCGGTAGAAAGCTCCGCCCCTCTCTTCACCCGAGTGTCCAAAACATATTTTAATGTTGTCATTATGGTGGTACTTAATGAATACTTAGATTTACTACACTACTGTATTTTAATGTTGTCATTATGGTGGTACTTAATGAATACTTAGATCTACTACACTACTGTATTTTAATGTTGTCATTATGGTGGGACTTAATGAATACTTAGGTCTACTACACTACTGTATTTTAATGTCTTCATTATGGTGGTACTTAATGAATACTTAGTCTACCACACTACTATGTTTTAATGTTGTCATCATGGTGGTACTTAATGAATACTTAGGTCTACTACACTACTGTATTTAATGTTGTCATTATGGTGGTACTTAATGAATACTTAGGTCTACTACACTACTGTATTTTAATGTCTTCATTATGGTGGTACTTAATTAATACTTAGGTCTACTATACTACTCTAGTTTAATGTCATTATGGTGGTAGTTAATGAATACTTGGAGCTACTACGCTACTGTATTTTTATGTTGTCATTATGGTAGTACTTACTGAATGCTTAGGTCTACTATACTATCCATCCATCCATCCATCTTCAACCGCTTATCCGGAATCGGGTCGCGGGGGCAACAGCTCCAGCAGAGACCCCCAGACTTCCCTCTCCAGAGCAACATTAGCGACTTCCTCCTGGGGAATCCCGAAGCGTTCCCAGGCCAGAGAGGAGATGTAATCCCCCCATTTGGTCCTTGGCCTACCACGGGGTCTCCTCCCAGTGGGACGTGCTGTACTACTGTCTGATTTGGGGCTACTATACTACTGTATTTTAATGTTGTCATTATGGTGGTACTTAATTAATACTTAGGTCTACTACACTACTGTAGTTCAATATCATTATGGTGGTACTTAATAAATACGTAGGTCTACTACACTACTGTATTTAATGTTGTCATTATGGTGGTACTTGATGAATACTTAGGTCTACTACACTAATGTATTTAATGTTTCTTCAGGATACCAGAGACCATCACCAACCTTGTCAAGGCATACTTTGAAGATCTGCAGCTCTGTTTTACCACGCCAGACTTCACCACCACTTGGCACCATATGGAGGTTGGAATAATGGCAGGGTGTACCATCTCCCCGTTGGCCTTCATCATGGCAATGGAAGTCATTATGCGAGCATCCAAGTGGGTAGTGGGTGGCGAACAGCTGAATTCGGGAATCCGCCTACCTCCTCTCAGGGCCTATATGGATGACATGACAACCATAACATAGTTGTTATGGTTGCTGCACCAGGCGCTACTAGGGAAGCTTCATGAGAACATCACTGGGGCCAGAATGAAATTCAAGGCCTCAAAATCAAGAAGCATCTCCATCATCAGAGGCAAACTGACAGAACGAAGGTTTCTCATTGGTGATGAACCCATTCCAACTGTGTCAGAGAAGCCAATTAAGAGCCTGGGAAGGTGGTATGACTCAAATCTGAAGGACACTGGGCAAGCAGACAAGCTAAGGCAAGAAGTCACCAAAGGTCTGAAGAACATTGACGTCAGGCCATAAAGGAAACACGCGAGTGGCAGAGCGGAGCAGCCAGTGGTTCTGGCTAAAGAGGAAAGACCCCAAAATAAATCATTACTGCCTGGAAAGCTGAAAATCTGGTGCATCCAGTTCGGGTTACTACCCCGCCTCATGTGGCCACCAACCATGTACGGTATCTCCCTCACCAGAGTGGAGAAAATGGAAAGAACAATCAGGTCTTACGTTAGAAAGTGGCTAGGTGTCCCTCGATGCCTGAGCAGCATCGGCCTGTATGGTCATGGATTACTCGAACTGCCTCTCTCTAGCCTGACAGAGGAGTTCAAATGCTCCAAAGTGAGGCTCGAGATGACCCTAACAGAGTCAAAGGATATTGTGGTCCGAGCTGCTGCCCCAAATCTGACAGCAGGAAAGAAGTGGTCAGCTAATAACGCAGTACAGCAGGCAAAATCTGCTCTTCACCACGCTGACATCATGGGCCAAGTCCAGCATGGAAAAGCCGGTTTGTGACTTGGAGAGACACGACCTTCCTGGAACAAGGCATCCTCTGCTGAGGTCCGTCGACAGGAAGAGTCGACTAGATATGCCAAGGCTGTGGCGCAAGCTAAGCAGGGCCAGTGGACAAGGTGGGAAGGGGTGGAGAAACGGAAGATCAGCTGGAGGGACATATGGGAGATGGAATCGAGTAGGGTAAGTTTCCTACTTCGAACAACCTATGATGTCCTTCCCACCCCCAAAAACCTCAACCAATGGCTGGGTGAAGATCCATCATGCACCCTGTGCTCAACACCAGCTACACTCAGACACATCCTCACTGTGTGTAAAGTGAGCCTCTCCCAAGGACGATACACCTGGAGACACAACGAAGTACTCAAATGCTTGGCAGCAACCCTGGAAAGCAGGAGAACAACCTTGCCACCCAGGACACCCAACCTGAATATGCCAGTTATTTTTGTTAGAGAGGGGGGACGAAGGCAAGGAAAGACACCATCAAGGCCCAGGTTGGGACAGCTAGAGGTAGCCTGGGGACTGGCAGATGCTGGTGGATGTGTATAAGAAACTCATCGTTCCACCAGAGATAGCAATTACTAACTTGCGGCCTGACCTAGTCCTGTGGTCCAACTGCCAGCACATCGTGTACTTCGTTAAACTCACAGTCCCTTGGGAGGATGCGGTGGAGGAAGCTTTTGAAAGGAAAAAGCTCCGGTATGCAAAGCTCGCTGCAGAGGCTGAACGGCGAGGCTGGAGAACACAAGTCTGCCCTGTAGAAGTTGGATGTCGGGGCTTTGTGGCAACATCAACAATAAGGCTGAGGAGGGACCTGGGAGTTGGCGGTCAAGCTCTACGTCAGGCCATAAAGGAAACATTGCGGGTGGCAGAGCGGAGCAGCCAGTGGCTCTGGCTAAAGAGGAAATACCCCAAAATAAATCATTACTCATGTTGGGCAGATGCAGAGGGGGGGAGCTTCTGGGACGCCAGAATGCACCGCTGAACCTACTTGAGGCGTCGTGGGCCCAGTCAGCGAAACGTCCATGAGAGTAGGAGCCCACTTGAAAACCCTAATGATGCGTCTGCCCAGCCTGCAGCAACATAGATAATAAGTCAGTGTCTTTTAGTCTTCAACACGGGAGGTAGGAGGTGGCACTCAGGATTTTTAACATCTTGCCCTGTGTATTTGGAAACATGTATTTTAATGTTGTCATTATGGTGGTACTTAATTAATACTTAGGTCTACTACACTACTGTATATAAAGATGTCATTATGGTGGTACTTAATGAATACTTAGGTCTACTACACTACTGTATTTTTATGTTGTCATTATGGTGGTACTTAATGAATGCTTAGGTCTACTATATTATTGTATTTAATATTGTCATCCTGGTGGTACTTAATGAATACTTAGGTGTACTACACTACTGTATTTAACGTTGTCATTAAGGTAGTACTTAATGAATACTTAGGTCTACTACAGTACTGTATATAAAGTTGTCATTATGGTGGTACTTAATGTATACTTAGGTCTAATACACTACTGTATTTTTATGTTGTCATTATGGTGGTACTGATGAATGCTTAGGTCTACTATACTACTGTATTTAATATTGTCATCCTGGTGGTACTTAATGAATACTTAGGTCTACTACACTACTGTATTTTAATGTTGTCGTTATGATGGTACTTAATGAATACTTAGGTCACTACACTACTGTATTTTAATGTTGTCATTATGGTGGTACTTAATGAATGCTTAGGTCTACTATACTACTGTATTAGATATTGTCATCCTGGTGGTACTTAATGAATACTTAGGTGTACTACACTACTGTATTTAACGTTGTCATTAAGGTGGTACTTAATGAATACTTAGGTCTACTACAGTACTGTATATAAACTTGTCATTATGGTGGTACTTAATGAATACTTAGGTCTACTACACTACTGTATTTTTATGTTGTCATTATGGTGGTACTGCATATTAGGCTAATATTGCTAATTTAGACACTTACATCATGTGTTGTCTTCATTATAACACTTATATAAGACATTTAAAGTCATTTTGATAGTAGGCTAATATAGACACTTACATCATGTGTTGTCTTCATTATTTTAATTTTGTTGCGGCCCTAGACGGATTACTTTTTTGTATATGTGGTCCACATTGGCTCTTTCAACATTTTGGGTTGCCGACCCCTGGTTTAGTGCCTCGACATTTTGTGTCTTAGTTCACCTTCCTCATTTCCTTGGACATCACTTGTATCTCTCAGAGTTCCTGGTTCAACACCCTATCTGAGGCGACACAAGTCCTGTTTTTCCGCCCACTCGGTGGTTCAAGTTTGGCCGTTAGCGTCGTCTTGCTGGGGGATGGATGGAGTAGCAGTAACCAGCGCTCGTGAGATCGTTTTCTTATTTGGCCCAGATGAAAAGTTCCAACATGTTCCTCAGTGTCATGTCTGTTGATCATGTTTTTGTTTTGGCCATGTGTTGTTTGTTTTTTGGACTCGTTTTAGTTCCTGGTTGCACTTCCTTGTTTGTTTGTTTTCATAGCAACTCATTAGTTTTCACCTGTCCTGTCACGCACCTGTTTCACGTTTTGAGTCACGCACCTGTTTTCACTGATCATGTCACTATTTAAATCTGTCTGTTTCTGTTGTTCGTCCTGGCGACCTCACATTTGTTCATCACTCTGCTTCATGTCATGTTCACAGTTCCTTGTCAAGTAAGTTTTGTTTATTAATGCCACAGTTAGTGTTTTTGTTTCATTGTTCATAGTTTCTGCCTTTGTGCAAGTTTTGTTTTCATAGTCAAGTTTTTACCTCCGCTGGGAGCGCCTTTTGTTTATACCCTTTTGAGTGTTAAAATTAAATAATGTATTTAAATTCACGTCTCGCACGCGCCAATTTTCCGTTGCCTTCCGGAGAAACAAAACCCCAGGACCAAGTCTTGACAGTAGGTCGCCAGCATAAGAGTTTCTTCGCACGAAAGTTGGACAGTTTTGACGAGGCAGCGAGGGAGGTCCTCCGCGCCATGGAGGAGGGAACGCTGCGCTACTCCTCCGTGGAGCACAGAGACTCCATTTGGTCCGAGGACAGCGCTGCGTCACCGCTCCCGACGAAGGACGTCAGGGAGGGCTTCATCAAGCAGAGAGGACACGTCACTCCCGCTGGCTCCTCCCACTCCAGGCGGAAGCAGGCTGCTGCCAGCCCCGCAGCTTAAGGTTGACATCACAGATCAAGGTTGTTTTTTTTCTGAACTCTTTTTCTTTTGATCACCCACCTCCAGCAATAGACCCTAATCCCATGACCATGATAAAACACTACCAAAATATGATTTTGAACATTTGAGCTAATCAGTCACAGTCACCCAGATTTCATGCCCCGCCCCCAAGACTCAAACCCCGCCCCCGTCACAAAATGTTCCTTTTTATCCGCCCACACAACTCCAGGTGGGGGATAAGGAAATACTTTTGGGACAATTTAAAGGGGAAGATTCTGCCCCCCCCTCCTGACCTCCCTCCACCCACCCCAAAAGACGGTTCCAGACCGCGGGGAGCGCGTCTGGGATCCGCTCCTTGAGGGGGGGGGGGGCTAGGGCTGGGGACTGTTCAGGTGGGGTCGCTCTTCCTCATGCCATGCCACAGCCTCAAGCACGACCGCCACCACCAGTTCTTTGGTCTGCCAAGCCACAGCCTCCAGCTCAGCCACCACCACCAGTCTTTCATCACGCCAAGCCACAGCCACCAGCACGGCCGCCAAAATATAGGATTATGGATCATCATTTGTTCCAAAATAATTGTTGTCTCTCATGAAGTCTACCATGAGTAAGTAGTAGGTTTGTTGTTGTTGTTGTTGAAAAACAAACGTTGTGATGCGTTTATCAAATTAATTTGTTGCCATATGCTTAAAATGAACAAAATACATAAATAATAAATTTTATGAATGTGCCTGTTACTGCATCACATTTGTATTTACAGTGTATATATTTTTATGTTTTTTTTAGAGCGCATTATAGGTGGAATACAGCGAATCCCATTACCTGCATTGTTAGTTGAGTCTTGCTAGCGCCCATTTACGAGTTACAATGCATAAAATAAGAAAACACATGTTTTCTTGTCTTACATAAGGATTGTGATTGATAGACAAAATTACAAAAAAGTGCACTTTTTTTTGCAGTTTAAAATGTAAAAAATAGACTAGTTCGTGGTGGCTAGCAATGTTGCTAATAGGAGCAAGCTATTCTATCTCTAAATCACTTTAAAAATGCATTCAAAAACCGCCACTAGTAAATCATTCACGTTCTTAACTTATGTAATAACCAAACTGTAGCGACATTGTTATTGTAAGAGCGAACACTGAAGAACTATTTTTCTAGTGTACTAACACATCGGCGTGCTAAGGTATTAGCCGTAAAAGCTAGCTACGGCAAGAGATATGCTAGCTTCTGCGACAGCACGAACTGCGTTTGAGTTTGTAATGCACAATCAGACACCAATCTGTACTGACTGAAAAACATGAACAATCCTATTACAGTATCTGTTAAGTATTAGCCCACATTTCATGTTTTGTTTGTACACAGCGAGCCAGACAGCGTATGGACTGTAGTTGTTATAACGCACATGACGTGCTGCGTGTATCATGATCATTATAAAGTGTGACTCACTTGATGGACAGTTGTGCTTTGGTCCAGCTGGCCGGGGACGTTTTTTCCGGATTATTTGGTTAAGCACTCAATTTATGTTGAAATAGCTTGTCTCCAAATTTCACATTTGCAGCTTTGAGTCATGCCGACCTCACTCTCTCAGCTTCCGTCTGCTCCAATGTCTCACCCTCTTCTCAGTACTGGCTTCTCTAAGCAGCAGTTCCTTCTTAATTCATTCAGCTTCAAAATATAAGGTTGTGAATCATCATTTGTCAAAAAATAGTCGTCTTTGTTGTCTATTACAAAGTCTACCATGATTTGAACACACTCGTGTTTGAATCCGGAAGTAGGAACATAAGTTGTTGCCGGAAGTCGAATGTCTGCTGCTATGAAAACAGAAATCGATGCGTGAAAGAAGTGATTAAAATGATTAAAATACGGTAAATATTGTACATATTACATACTGTTATGAACATGTCTGTTACTACATTATGTATAGTGTACTGGCTTCATGAAACCTTTTCACTTTCCAGTTAGTTAAACACCCCCACACAAGAAGTCGCAGACGTCAGGATGAGTTGGACCCGTTTTTATATGGCAGGTGTGAAACTATAACAAACAGATACAGTATAGGTGCATCAGTATACACAAATAATGCAGCAATTATTAATTAAAGCTTAACATAAATCATATACTGTCTCATTACATTGATATGAGCCAAAATAATGCATTCAAAATAAGACTTGTAAATAGTTCCCTAAACATTAAATGAACTACTTAAATGTACTACTTTCTAACATATATTCCATCTACACATCATTTTTTAATGCAATACTCACAGGGAATGCTTTTATGAACTCTAACACAGCTACAGAACAGAACAACATGCCGTCTCCGTGGTCTGAATCACATTACGTCATCATCTCTGCGCAGCATGGCCAGGACACTCACTTCCTGATTCTCTTAAAGAGCCAGTGCACACAATACTAATGGCAGAGCCAGAACACTCCCCGTCTGGCATCCTATGGATACCACAAATAAACAAACTTAAACATCACCGGATAACAGAAAAACCAATTCTGATATGGGTCTAAAATAAGTCTTGACAGTCCCTTGGTTAGCGACTCTAACCTCAACCTTTCTCACGGTTCCATCGACACTGGGAACTGTCTTTGCAATGACGCCCATTGGCCACTCATTTCTTCTTGTTTGTTCGTCCTTAAGGAGTACTACATCCCCTTCTTTAATGTCAGTCCTTTTGTGGTGCCATTTCTGACGAGATTGGAGGCTGCTGAGATACTCCTTTTGCCACCTGCTCCAGAAGTTGTCTGCGAGGAACTGAACACGCTTCCAGTGGCTCTTCAGCATCTCCTTCTGGTCGATGTTGTCACAGATTGGAGGAACAGCATGCGTTTTTTGTGTGAGCAGCATAGCAGGGCTTAGAATGAAAGGATGCTCTGGGTCTGATGAGACTGGTATTAGCGGGCGGGCATTCATTATGGCCGTGACTTCTGCAAGAAATGTAGTCAGTATTTCATGGGTAAGTTGGGCACGACCAGCTTGCAGCAACATGTTGTCCAGAATGCGCCTCGCCAGGCCGATCATACGTTCCCATACTCCACCCATATGGGATGAATGGGGTGGGTTGAATACCCATGTACACTTGTGTTCCTGTAAATATTGTTGCACTTTGTTCTCGTCTGGCACTGACGTTGTGATCTCTTTGTGAGCACCAATAAAATTAGTGCCACAGTCGGAGCGCAGCTGTTTAGCAGGACCTCTCAGCGCAAAAAAGCGCCTCAGTGCATTGATAAAACTTGATGAGCTCATCTCCTCCACAACTTCAATGTGAACAGCCCTTGTGCACAAGCAGGTAAAGAGTACTGCCCACCGTTTGCTGTTAGCCTGTCCTCCTCTTGTACGCCTTGTGAATACTTCCCATGGGCCAAAAATGTCCAAGCCCACATAAGAAAAGGGGGGCTCTAGCCGAAGTCGGTCTACTGGCAGGTCACTCATTATTTGCTCCTCAAACTTTCCTCTCAGTTTCTTGCATGTAACACACTTGTTTATAACTTTGCCAATGCACCTTTTTGCACCTACAATCCACAGGCCACTTTCTCTGACCGCCCCTTCGGTAAAGTGTCTCCCTTGGTGGTTAACCTTTTCATGGTGATGTCGCACAAGGAGGGTGGTTATGTAGTTGGTGCCTGGTAATATAATAGGATTAATTTCTTTTGCTTCTAAGCCTGAGCGAATAATGCGACCACCGACTCTCAATAGGCTGTCATTTCCAATGATGGGGTTAAGCTTTATGAGCGGGCTGTGTTTGGAAAGATTTTGTTTTGCTGAAATGCATTTGATCTCATCTGCATACGTTTCTTGCTGAACATTTTTCATCATAATGTTCTCAGCTTGCTCTAACAGTTCACATGTAATGGCTGTTTTACAGATATGCCAACCATTACAGTCTTTGTTTGTTTTGGAAGAGGAGAAGCATTGTGCTACGTGAATCAGGTTTGCTACAGTTCTTTTCAGTGATTTCCATGAGGAAAAGCGTTCCCAGCGTTTTGTGTCTAACACGGTTTTTGTAGTGTTTGTGCAGAGGGTTCTTACCTCTGGGCGCACCTCTGCATCACTGTCTGGCTCCAGTAGCTCATACAGATGTTGCTCTGGCTGGATGTCTGAAGAGCACTGTAGGAAGGCCGGCCCTGTGAACCATGACGTTTTCTGCAACTCTGAAGCTGGGACAGCGCGTGAGCCGTGGTCAGCAGGATTTTGATCCGTTGCGACGAAGTGCCATTGCTCAGGTGTTGTTGACTCTCTGATGCGTCGAACACGGTTGTTTACATAGACGTAGAAGCGCCTTGACTGGTTGTTGATATAGCCCAGGACCACCTTGCTATCTGTGTAGAAGCCAATTTTGTCTATTTGATGGTCAATCTCATCGCTTATCACTTCTGCCATTTCCACAGCCATAACTGCGGCACAGAGTTCAAGCCTGGGGACAGTAAGCTCCGGCTGGGGGGTGAGTCGTGCCTTACCCAGAACAAAGCCAACTTCTGTTGTGCCATCAGCAGCGGTAACTTTAATATAAGCAACTGCACATATTGCTTTCATAGATGCGTCCGAAAAGATGCATAGTTCTACACATTTGGCTTGAGAAAGTGGGATGTTAGAGTATGTGCGCGGCATTTGGAGGTTACTGAGGCATTGTAGGGACTGCTGCCATTCTACCCATTTCCCTCTCATGTCCTCGGGCAGGGCTGAATCCCACTCTGTAGTGTGCAGCAAAAGTTCTCTCAAAAGGAGTCGTCCTTGGATGATGACTGGAGACAGAAACCCTAGCGGGTCAAATACACTGTTTACTGTTGAAAGGACCCCTCTGCGTGTGTAGGGTTTATCTGTATGGGGGATGTGAAAGGTGAAATAGTCTGACATTATGTTCCATTTTATGCCAAGGCTTCGCTGATCAGGAAGGTCGTCCTTGAACAGGTCCAAATCCTGGAGATCTTTGGCACGGTCCTCCACTGGAAAAGCATCCATCACCTCAACTTTGTTGGAGGCTATTTTGAGGAACCGGAGATTTGAGGCTGCTAGCATTTCTTGTGTTCTTTTGACAAGATTGATGGCGCCTTGCTCAGTGGGAACAGACTTCAAGGCATCATCCACATAAAAGTCTCTTTCAACAAACTGACGCACATCTGCCCCGTATTTTTCCTCTCCTTGTTGTGCAGCTCTTCTTAGCCCATAGGTTGCTACTGCAGGGGAGGGGCTATTGCCAAAAACATGGACGCACATTCTGTAGTCCACTATGTCATTTTTGGGGTTGTTGTCTTTGTGCCACACAAATCTTAAAACATCTCTACAGTCCTCTCTTACTAGAAAGCAGTAAAACATCTGCTGAATGTCTGCGGTTATTGCAACTTTATGCTTCCTAAACCTCACCAGTACACCCAATAGACTGTTGTTTAGGTTAGGCCCTGAGAGTAACGCATCATTAAGTGACATACCTTCAAACTGTGCGCTGGAGTCAAATACCACTCTTATCTGCGATTTTTTCTGTGGATGGTAGACTCCGAAAAAGGGCAAATACCAATACTCTTTGTTTTTCTGTACTGGGGGTGCAAGCTCAGCATGTCCATTGTCCTTCATCTTTTGCATAAAGTCTGTGAGGTGGGACTGCATTTCTGGGTTTTTTATGAGTGTGCGTTGCAGTGACTTGAGGCGACTAACTGCATACTGGCGGTTGTTTGGTAGTATTTTCCTTGGCTCACGAAAAGGTAGTGGGGCCACCCAGCTCTTTGACTCATTTTGTGTGAACTCATTGTCCATAATTTTGAGGAATAACAGATCCTCCATCGAAGGTGCAAGCTTGTTGTCATTTTTAGTCTGACAGAAAACATCTCTTCCAAAGCTTACGTTGCTTGCATTTTCTTTCATTTTTGTGCTACTGAGAGCTAGCTGTCGATCTGGAAGATTAGTCTCTGATTTGATAGTGAAGTGATTTTCACAAGGAGGAAAATGAGTGGGCCTCCCATTTGCTAGAACGTGAGTCTTTAAACTGGTGACCTCTGAAGGCTTATGAGTGCTGCCCAAGCAAACTTCTCCCACTATCACCCAGCCTAGATCCAGCCTCTGTGCATATGGTGCATTGTGTGTTCCATTGATTTGACTGCGCACTTTATGGACTCTTAGAATGTCTCTTCCGAGTAATAGAAAAATCTCAGCACTGTCATCTAGAGGTGGTATTTTGTGTGCAATACGTTCGAGATGAGGATGACCTTGTGCAGCGGCTGGAGTGGGAATTTCCTCTCTTTTGTTTGGTATCATGTTACACTCGATCAACATTGGTAGCTGTATTGCAGTGGCGCCATCTATGGACTCTATGACGTAACCAGAGGCTCTGCGACCAGCTGTGAGACCTACACCAGAACAGGTCTGCAGAGTGTATGGCGCTGCCAGGCTGTTAACTTTGAACATATCGAAAAACTCAGAGCGTGCCAATGACAAGTTACTCTGGTCGTCCAACATGGCGTACATTCTTTTGCTCTTGCTGCGGTCATTAGCTGGGTAAACACTGACCAGGCATATTTTAGAACATGACTTTCCTAAAAAGCCCTCCCCACATACCTCAGTGCAACTTGCAACGACTGTTTCCTCCTGCCCATCTTCTTGCTCCCCGCCGTGATATGCTGGAGGTAAGGAAGACCTGAGAGGAAGGGAAGGTGAGTCTGGATGCAAGGCAGAAGGGTGCTTGTCAGAGTCACATTCAGAACATTTAACTGCTGCTTCACAGTTACGAGCCACATGTCTGGTAGATGCACAGCACTTGTAACATATATTATGTTGCTTTAACAGTCTCTTCCTTTGTTGTAGAGGTTTTTCCTTAAAACTTCTACAATGTTGTAGTGCATGAGGTCTGTTATGTACAGGACACCATTTGTCTGGTTCATTAGTGGGTGTGGCCGTTACGCTTGTTTTATGCACTGAAACTGTTCTGCGGTTGTTACTGTAATTTTCTCCAAATCTGTCCTTTTTTACTCCGCTGATGAATGATGGCTGGATATGGAAGCTTGGGTCGTTGCGTGCCTTTGCTTGTGTCTGAATAAACTGCAGAAAGAAGGTAAAAGGAGGAAAAATTACTTTATATTCCTGTTTGTAGCGCGAACCTTCCATCATCCATCTGTCCTGTAGTCCATACGGCAATTTTTCCACGATTGGAGCGATGCCTCTTGCCGTATCAAGATAGGACAGTCCATGTAAATATCCTTCTTGCATTGCTGAATTGATTTCCAACAGTAAATCGCTTAGCTCTCTTAGTTTTAGGTGATCTTTTGGCCCTATTTTGGGGAACTGGTCAAGTTTTGCAAAAAGAGCGCCCTCTATGGCCTCTGGCGAACCATAGGTCTCTTCTAGCCTGTCCCAGATGAGTTGTAATGCAGCTGGTGATTTATTTATATTCACTGCTCTGATACGACGTGCATGTTTAACTGACTCTGGGCCCAGTGATTTAATCAGGAGGTCAATTTCTTCCCCAGCTTTAAGATCAAGACTCTCGGTAGCGTTAGTGAATGATGATTTCCAAGCTAAATAATATTCTGGTTTGTCATCAAACTTTGTGAGCTCAGACGTTAACAACTGACTCCTTACTAGATATTTAGCAAGTTCATTAGTGTCATTAGAATGATATTGAGCGGGTGAGTAATACCGGTTGCGGACAGTAGAGGGCGTTGTATACATAGGAATATTATGGGCACTGTTTTCTGGGGGTCTTTGGGGCTGATAGTCTTTTGAGACTGTGGGTACAGATTCCTGTTGCCTATCTGATTCCTTAATTTTTACTTTGTTCTTCCTTTCATCTAGTTTAATGTCCTTTGTGTTTATTTCACGTGGCTCTTTATCACTGGGCTCAATGCTGGGCTCACTGTGTTTTCTTATGTATTCAGCTGTCCGCTCATGGGCGCTTTGGAGTGAGGGCAGATGAATATAATGTTCCACTGTCGTTTCCAATCTTGCAGCAGCGTCCTCCATCACTGCTGCTTCGGCGGCGGCAGCTTGTGCTTCACCTTCTTTCTCGAGTGCATGGAGTGTTGCTTCCAATCTAGCTTTTTCTAGTTTAATTTCTATTTCTTTCTTTGCAAATGCAGCTCTGGCCTGGGCAGCTTCTGCTTTTGCTCGTGCTGTGGCAGCTGCTAACGTTAGACTTGCGGCAGACGATCTGCTTCCGGACGATCTGCTTGCCCGGGAAACCGTAGATTCAGCGTTCTCCATTGTTCGTGTTGATGGACTCACTATGCCTTTACGCTGACTTAACAACGTCTGTCGTGCTGGTCTGAAAACAGCGTATGACAGTGCAGCCTGGGGTTCAGCAGTTCATCGAAAAGTGTCCCTTTTCACTGTACTGGCTTCATGAAACCTTTTCACTTTCCAGTTAGTTAAACACCCCCACACAAGAAGTCGCAGACGTCAGGATGAGTTGGACCCGTTTTTATATGGCAGGTGTGAAACTATAACAAACAGATACAGTATAGGTGCATCAGTATACACAAATAATGCAGCAATTATTAATTAAAGCTTAACATAAATCATATACTGTCTCATTACATTGATATGAGCCAAAATAATGCATTCAAAATAAGACTTGTAAATAGTTCCCTAAACATTAAATGAACTACTTAAATGTACTACTTTCTAACATATATTCCATCTACACATCATTTTTTAATGCAATACTCACAGGGAATGCTTTTATGAACTCTAACACAGCTACAGAACAGAACAACATGCCGTCTCCGTGGTCTGAATCACATTACGTCATCATCTCTGCGCAGCATGGCCAGGACACTCACTTCCTGATTCTCTTAAAGAGCCAGTGCACACAATACTAATGGCAGAGCCAGAACATATAGACTTGCAGTGTTTATATAAAACATTGATGGAGGGTTTTGAAGTTGTTTTAGAGGGCTTTGAAGGCTACAACGATGACTTCCATTAGCCGCATCTTGCAAGCGTTTTTATAATTTTTAATAATTTCTTAAATCTTGTCTCTCATAATGATTGTGAACGATAGGCAAAATTCCAAAAAAGTGTGGTTCCCCTTGAAGTACGGTAACACATCTTCGGTCGCTATAAGGTATAGAGATAGGATGAATTTGTATCCAACTAAAACTATAACATTAACATGAGCTATTCTGCCTAAAAGGCGCTGTCAAAAACATCCGTCAACTTTTTATGTACATGCTGTAAGTATATACTGTATGTAGTGTAGTAATAGGCACATTTATAATAACATGTTATATTTATGTATTTTGCTCATTTTAAGCATACGGCGGCGCATTAATTTCACAAGGCATCACAACGTTCACTATTTATTTCAACAACAACTACACTACTAATCATGGCAGACTTCATGAGAGACAACGACGACTGCTTTTTGGACAAATGATGATCCATAATATTATATTTTTAGCCTGAATTTAAGCAGGATGAGCAACACGTTATAGAAGGTGTGTGCAAAACGGATCCAGCAAGTAGCACAATTGCTAAGTGCTAAAGAAGAAATGCAAACTATGAACATAATAAAACAACCACTTACTGTACAAAGTCTGCTCTCACTGGGATGCCGACTGATGGGATGTTTATATCTTCCCGTTTGGATGATGGATTAATCATTATCCTCACGCAGGTAAAAAAAAAAAAAAATTACTGCAAAAGAGTGTTTTTTTCGTGTCTTTCTCTCCATCTTCGGTTGTAAGTTGAATGTCAAAATTGACCAACTTCTTGGTTAATGGCCACAGCTATTCAGGTGAGAGGCATGATTTATAATGTTGAATTAACTTTCACCAACTTAGAGGCGAAGCAGCATTAGCTCAATATGCCAACACTGTAGCTGCATAAGCTAGTTACTCTCTGTGGTCACGGCGATGCCAAAAATAGTTTGTCTGCATTAGTACTTATAATAACAATACCGCAAATACTTGGTTAATATTCAGGTCACGACATGTAAATGGCGCATTGTTGGCGGTTTTTGGATGTTTGTTTAGAGGACTTTGTCAGGTTCAAACACTGATGACATCTATTAAACAAGACAAGAAGCAAATAATTAAATAGAGACAGAGTTAAATTTGGCTCAAATTGAGGAGAGACGCCTGGACACTGTACCCTTTTACAGTGTCTCTACAGTGTCTCAACACCCTCTGACGAAAGATTGTACGCCAACTCTTTTATTTGGACTTTCCCTGGGTACATGGCAACAGCTGTTTCTAAGGGACGTGGGTCGTAAACAGCCATCGCCTTTGATTACAACAGTTCAAAGAAAAGGTCGTAAAACAGTTCACAGAAATGGTCGCCTTGAGGGGAGTCAGGCCCTGCTTCCTCTCCGCTTTGTAGTTCTTGGGTCACGACAGTATCTTTCTGTTGATTACAATACATGAAAGAAACAGAACACCTTCATGTTGCTCCCCATCCTACACAGTGGAGTTTTACAAGCGTTTTGATTGGTAGGATTAAAGACAGCTTTTGTCCTACAACAATACATCATCCCACTACCATCTGGGCGCAGGTACAGAACTATCAAATTCCGGAGGGCCCGCCTCGGGAAAAGCCTTATACCTGCAGCTATAGCCGCCCTAAACAGCAAGCCCGGCCTACCTGTCTGACAAGCCTGTAAATGTGTGTTGGTCATGTATGATGTCTTTTTGTTACTTTTGTTCGTGATGTGTAATGTCTATTGTTTAAATGTACGGCAGTGAAAATGAATTTCCCCAACGGGGACCAATACATCTAAATCAATCAATCCTCTCGCCGGGAACTCAATGTAACACAAAGTTTTGTGATAACTTAGATACAATTATTCTAACAGGCTTTATGTGCGCAATAGGATTAGCTACATTGTTAGCCACCTCGTTGCCGAATATTACAAATCAGAATACATAAAAAATGTGCTCTCGTCTTTAGGGTTGGGTATCGAGTATTGAGTATCGATTGGAACCGGGACTAACTTTCCGATTCTCCCGGTATCGTTCAAAAGTTTAAATTTCGATTCCTATTTTCGATACCCAGTCCGCCGACCGGGAAAAAAAAAAAAAAAAAAAAAAAGGCCGAACCGGAAGAAGAAGCCGCTGAGCACCAACGAAGAAGCGCCCACCACCGGAAGTGTTAGCATAGCCGAGCGAGTCAGTCAAGCTCAAGCATGGATAGCGGGCGTCGGCGGTCGAAAGTGTGGCTTTACTTTACAAAAAAAATGAAATAACCGCGAAATAACAGAGCTACATGTCCATCAAGAAACGAGTGGAGAGAGAGCTGCAGATGTACCAGGACGTTCCACCGATACTTATGTCTGACGACCCTGCTGCATGGTGGTGGTCCGGTGGAACCAACAAAAGACTTATCCTTTGCTGTCAGATCGCGCTTTCTCCTATTTATGCATTCAAGCTTCTTCCACACCCAGCGAACGTGTATTTTCCACAGCAGGAGACACTATCTGTCCAGAACGCTCACGCATCCTGCCTGAGAAGACGGATATGGTCATTTTCCTAAACAAGAACTGTCTCTGATTTTATACTGTACCTGCTGCTAATCTGGACTGGGTTTTGCAAGTTGTTTCTTATTGTTTATTTGCTTTTCTGCACCAGGTTAGCCCATCAGTGGGAGCACGGTAACATTTTTAAGTACCTGCAGCATCATACACTTGTGTGTGTAAATGTGTTTTCATGAGGTTTTCAAAAATAAAGCTCTCTTGAGGAAAGTGTACCCCTGGGAAAATGTATTCATAATTTATAATATTTATATTCAAGTTCATAGATTTGATATTTATATTCTAGTTGAAAACAGCCCTGTGAGGAATTTATAGTAAAGTTCATAAAAAGTTAATAGAATTAAAATAGATGGAGAATGTCAGACTATTTCATTCAGAAAGACTGTAGGTAAGCTAGCTCATTTAAAATATCCTAAACTTTTTTTTGACCCTGCCTCTTAAAAGAATCGGAACTGAGAATCGTCAGGAATCGGAATCGAAACAAAGAACCGGAATCGGAATCGGAATCGTTCGAATTCAAACGATACCCAACCCTACTCGTCTTACATCGGGATTGTGAATTATAAGCAAAATTCCCCCCCCAAAAGTGCAGTTCCCCTTTAAGAATGTTGCGTTGCACAAAAGAAATGGCAAAAGTGGGGGAAAAAACCTGGATTAGTTAAGAAGTTTTAACGAACAAACAATAAAGGCGCCAATAATCATGCTGTGTTGAGAAATATGCAGATGTTGGGCAATAGAATCAAAATACTTGATAAAAGCTCTGCTGGAGACGCTGCAATTAAGTCAGAATTAATTCATATCAGCAGAAAAGCAAGACTGATATTTAAACAGCAACATCATCTTCCATCATCGTAAACTTAATGCATCGGATCAGGGAGAAGCGCAAGGAAAAGATTCATGGCAGGAAAGAAGGAAAATAAAACCATCTTCATGCACAGAAGCTGTTTTCAATTTTATAATTTTTTTTTTTTCCTTTTTCTCAAATTTCCAACACGTGTTGAGATGTTGAGCATTGTTGCACTGGGAATGGTGCAAGGAGGCACAAAATAAACTTGCCGCTCAGATGTGTAATATAGAGCGTTGTCCATGTTGTAAACAAATATCTGTCAGCTTGATGGTAAAACAAACAAACTTTATTTAAATATGCTTCCAATGCTTTGTGGGTTAATAGAGAACACTGTAGTTACTATTTGTTACACATGTGCGTCTTGCGCAATAAGGTCACATGGCTGAATGAAGCTTCTGAAAACACATCTGTCATAATTATTTTTCTGGAAAAAAAATCACCTCTCTTTCTCACACATATCCTGGAATTAAAAAAAAAAAAAGTGCTTCCAAGACCTCCATACCATATTTGTTGTGTAATTAAAAGCTATAAATGTGTGGTGACTTGTAGGGGTGTAACGGTACACAAAAATTTTGGTTCGGTATGTACCTCGGTTTAGAGGTCACTGTTCGGTTTATTTTCGGTACAGTAAGAAAACAACAAAATATATATTTTTGGGTTATTTATTTACCAAATTTGCAAAATCTTCCACCAAAAATATGTTTCCTAGTGGAATATTTGATGTGAAGTAATGGGAACCTTGGATAGGTCAATAATTCATAATAACATTGATTTTGATTCAATATTATGTTTTGAGCAATGACAGTTTGAAAGAGAAAAAACAGCTTGGTTTTATTAGTCAACATTGCAACTTTTTCTAAATTACATTTAACCTTTAAGCTTTTTTATTTCATTTTTGTTATGTTTTTGTTTATTTTAATAGTATTTTTAGAATGTGCCGTGGGCCTTTGAAACATTAGCTTTGGGCCGCAAATGGCCTCCGGGGCACACTTTTGACACCCCTGCTATAGATAATAAAAAATTAAATGTGATAAATCTATGGATAATGCACGTTTATCATAACTCTCTCGCTCTCTCTGTCTCTGCCCCTCCCTCACGAATTCTGCTGCGCGCACAATTTGTTTTGTTTTTAACCCCTTCTTAACCCTGAACGTATATTGAAAATACACGCAACCCTAACTCAAAATGCCGGACATTTGAGGCATTTAAGAAACTCCGCCCTGACAGCTCCGCAAAAGAGGACATGTCCGGTGAAAAGAGGACGTATGGTCAGTCTATCGTAGCCCGCTAGCTGCTAGTATGCTGTGTGTTGTGCCTCAGTGTGCATTGTTTACACAACGTGCGTTACGCTACTTAATATGTCCGTGTGGAAACTCGTTCGGTACACCTTCGAACCGAACCGGAACCCCCGTACCGAAACGGTTCAATACAAATACACGTACCGTTACACCCCTAGTGACTTGTAGATTACCTTCATGTATCTCGCAAGGCATCTTTGGGTTGTGTTTGTTTGAATTTGAACAAAATGGCCAACCCGTTGTCACTGGTTGTGAAAGTTTTATTGTTTTTATCTTCTACTAATAACAGTATTTAATTCTGGCTACACTTGTGTGGTTTAAATATTACATTATATATACCGTATTTTCCGGCCTATAAGGCGCACTTAAAAATCCATTTTTTTTCTCAAAACTCGACAATGCGCCTTGTAACCCGCTGCACCTAATATAAGGAATAATTTTGGTCGAGCTTACCCACCTCGGAGCTATTTTATTTGGTACATGGTGTAATGGTAAGTGTGACCAGTAGATGACAGTCAAACATAAGAGATACGTGTAGGCTGCACTATGATGGGTCTCAAGTAAACAACACCAACATTTTAAACGTTCCATTAAAAATATAGAACATTACACACAGCGCTCAAAAATCTATCAAAATGTTTTAGTACGACTTTGGTAAGCTATAAAGCCGCACCGCTTGAAGGATTGTCGGCGCATTAAACATACGAGTATTATTATGGTGGTTGTATAAGGTAAGACATATTATAAGGCGTTTTGTTTCACAATATTATGCAAAAGCAACTTTTCTTACCTACTGGTACCTGCTGATCTGTGTTTGGGATCTGCATAAGTCCTGAAAAATTGCGCACGTCCGTGCCGACACCGTAGTCAATAAGCTTCTCTTTCTCTATCTTCTTGTTATAGGACATTAATCCTCCACTGCTGCCATTTCTAATATAAAGTAGTGTAAAGTTCTTACTTATATCTGTCAGTAAACTCGCCATGAAAGCGCTAAAACATACCGGTGTAGTGAGTTTACATTATTCACCCAAGGAACTTTAGTTATTAGAGTTCCGGTCGTACGGTTTTTGACGGGACACCTTTAAGGTGTGGTTGTTTCCGGATGAGGAGATGCTGCTCTGTTATTGATTTAAGTAAAGTCTGAATGTCATTAAAGTAGTTAGCTCCATCTTTTGACACTTCTTCCACTCCCGTCCTTTCACGCTACACCGCTTCAACAAAGATGACGGGGAGAAGACGCTGTCGAAGGTGAGCCACGTAAATAAGACCGCCCACAAAACGTCGCATCCTGAAGCGACTGTCAGAAAGTTACTTGAAGATGATCTGTAAAACATAATCTATGCAACATTTTGAACAAAGAACCATTACATGTTATGTAGACCACAAGGAAGTCTTTTACATTTAGAAAAAAATTATAATAATATCCATCCATTTTTTTCTACAGCTTTTCCCTTTTGGGGTCGCGGGGAGTGCTGGAGCCTATCTCAGCTGCATTCGGGCGGAAGGCGGGGTACACCCTGGACAAGTCACCACCTCATCGCAGAGGTGGCGATGAGGTATTATAATAATATGACTCCTTTAATGCGCCCTATAATCCGTTTAGGCGTCCTATAGACCAGTGGTTCTCAACCTTTTTTCAGTGATGTACCCCCTGTGAATTTTTTTTTAATTCAAGTACCCCCTAATCAGAGCAAAGCATTTTTGGTTGAAAAAAAGAGATAAAGAAGTAAAATACAGCACTATGTCATTAGTTTCTGATTTATTAAATTGTATAACAGTGCAAAATATTGCTAATTTGTAGTGGTCTTTCTTGAACTATTTGGAAAAAAAGATAGGTTTTTATTTATATTTATAAAGGATTTTTGAATTGTTGCTATTTTTAGAATATTTAAAAAAAATCTCACGTACCCCCATTTGAGAACCACTGCTATAGACCATTCATCGGCAGTGCGCCTTATAATCCGGTGCGCCCTATGGTCCAGAAAATACGGTATGCCCTTTGTTTTACTGCTTAGTTGGTCATGTTGTTTTTTATTTGAACAATGAATTTTTACACTTGTATGACATGATTACGGCAACAGTTTCATTTCCATTTTTGAAATCCGTACTAGTCAATCTTTGTCCCAGAATGGATTATGTTTGCCTTATGAGGTTTGACAGTATTCCAGGTGAATTGAAGACAAATTAGAGCAGCATGTCTAAGCTTTTTTCCGCTTAAAACCAAATACAGAAAAAATGGAAAAGTGCGGCGTAATCTTTACAAGTTTTTGTTTTTTGTTCGTAATTCCTTCCCAAAGGTCAGACGAAGAAGAAAACCAAAAACATTTCCACTTTTCTTTATCAAACTGCTGGCACGTGCAACTTTCTTTGGTCTCATGATGGCTCATTTGGAAGGCATGAGAGAAAAACTAAATGGACAGAGATGGAGACTGCCTGCCAACTTACTTGTTATTTTACTGCTGTGCTTTTACTTTACTTTACCAGCTACAGAATGTGGAAGTTGTGCCGTGCCCGAGAGGGTTATTTAATATTTTTGAAAGTAGAAAGAAATACAGAAAATATATTACAACTGTAGGTAGGGCTGGACGATTATGGCAAAAATAATAATCATAATTATTTTGGATCGATATTGAAATCACGATTAATAACACAATGATTAATTATTTGGAAGAAATTAGTTATAATTGTATCACCGAAATTTGAATATAATTGAAAAGAACAACCGTAGAGAAATTAGTAACGAACAAGTAAACAAAAATAGTAACAACCAAAAATTACAATAACAATAGCAATAGAAAAAATATAAATTAATTAATTTTATTCTAATTTAAAAACATTTTTTTACCTTTACACTCATTTTATCACCACAGAGTGTGTGATTTGTGTGTCATAAATACAATTTAATAAAATATTTGTTAAATAAATGCAAAAACCCTTACATGTATTGGTGCAATACATCTTTGGACAATTTAGACTAGTATTTTAAGTCCAAGCATAATCATTTTGTACAGTAAATGTATCAGTAAGTGCTTTGAGTACATTATGCTTATGTCAGGTACTTTTCTAAAACCTTTATTTTGTAAGTGTAGTCAGACTGGATGTTGTGCACAGCGCTGTTATTGTGAAGGGTGGGAAGTGTGCTGCTGTTCTGAGCTTGACGTTTGGAGAAGCGCTGTTAAAAAGGTCATATTATGATTTTTTTCCCCTACATTTAAACCACTTCTTTGTGGTCTACATAACATGTAATGGTGGTTCTTTGGTCAAAATGTTGCATAGATTATGTTTTACAGACCATCTTTAAAACGCTTTCTGACCGTCTCTCAGGACGTGCCGTTTTGTTCTGTGTTCTGTGTACTTTGTGAACACTTGTAGTTTGAACAGTCTCTTAAACTGAATCATATTGCTGCTTTGTTGGATTTCTAGCTAGCCCCCCCCCCCCCCCCAACCCCCCCCACCCCCCTACACACCTCAACCCCACCCCCCCAACCCCGCCCACCTCAACCTCCTCATGCTCTCTCCGGGAGAGCATGTCCCAAATTCCAAGCTGCTGTTTTGAGGCATGTTATAAAAAATAATGCACTTTGTGACTACAATAATAAATATGGCAGTGCCATATTGGCATTTTTTTCCATAACTTGAGTTGATTTATTTTGGAAAACCTTGTTACATTGTTTAATGCATCCAGCGGGGCATCACAACAAAATTAGGCATATTAATGTGTTAATTCCACGACTGTATATATCGGTATCGGTTGATATCGGAATCGGTAATTAAGAGTTGGACAATATCGGATATCTGCAAAAAAAACATTATCGGACATCTGTATAAATTATTTAATGTTTCTCTGCGGTCCGGTATTAAATGTGTCACGGACCGGTGGTTGGGGACCACTGCTTTAGGTGAATAAACCCCATGACTAAGCGTTTTGGAGGCGGCCAAACTGTCACACGAACACTAAAAGTGGACAAGCATCAACAGGTGGCGCAGCCGACCTACAGAAACAAATAGTTAGTCATTGGCCAAGGGCACATCAGGTCGCCGCTCGCGTATTTCATTTTAATGCACGTGATGTCAGCTCGCTAGCTGGCGACGTCACGCTCGGCTGCTGGCGGCGAGCCCGCGGGAATCTTCTCAGCTAGAGTACTAACTTGTTTTCTTACCAGCTGTGTGATTTAGGAATCTTTGAGCCAACATGCATGTTTGAGATCGGATCATATTTAGTTCATGTCTTCGGCGTAGTTGCGGATGAGGATGGGGACAAAGTGTTTTTCCAGACAAAAAAGAGCCTCTTTCATCTCTGGAAGTCGTTGGGAATAACTGGATCCCTCTCCTCGTAAATCATGGAAAAAAGACGGTTTTACTGGCTGGACGACGATTAAGTTCCTTTGCCTTCATCCACACCACTAAAAGACACTTTTGTTTTTTCAATCAAGAATAAAATAACAATGAAAGAGAACAAATACAGTTACAGTTAACACATCTTCAATTATTCAAAGAGATAAAAACAATTGTTGTACTTTTTACGCATGGGTAATAAATCCCTATGGATTTGTAGCTGAGATATGTAGCATGTTTTGTTTGGAACATCTTTATATTTTCTGCATTATTAACACTTCAAAAACAGTATGACTTTTTAAAACGCCGCTGTACGGAGTGGTACACGGACGTAGGGAGAAGTACAGAGCGCCAATAAACCTTAAAGGCACTGCCTTTGCATGCCAGCCCAATCACATAATATCTACAGCGTTTCACACACACAGTGAATGCAACGCATACTTGGTCAACAGCCATACAGGTCACACTGAGGGTAGCCGTATAAACAACTTTAACACTGTTACAAATATGTGCCACACTGTGAAACCACACCAAACAAGAATGACAAACACATTTCGGGAGAACATCCGCACCTTAACACAACATAAACACAACAGAACAAATACCCAGAACAAATACCCAGAACCCCTTGCAGCACTAACTCTTCCGGGACGCTACAATATACACCCCCCGCTGACCCCCTACCCCCCCCACCTCAACCCCGCCCACCTCAACCTCCTCATGCTCTTTCAGGGAGAGCATGTCCCAAATCCCAAGCTGCTGTTTTGAGGCATGTTTAAAAAAATAATGCACATTGTGACTTCAATAATAAATATGGCAGTGCCATGTTGGCACTTTTTTCCATAACTTGAGTTGATTTATTTTGGAAAACCTTGTTACATTGTTTAATGCATCCAGCGGGGCATCACAACAAAATTAGGCATAATAATGTGTTAATTCCACGACTGTATATATCGGTATCGGTTGATATCGGAATTGGTAATTAAGAGTCGGACAATATTGGAATGTCGGATATCGGCAAAAAAGCCATTATCGGACATCTGTAAGTGGAATACATTTTTTGTAAAAGGGTTAAAGGCCTACTGAAACCCACTACTACCGACCACGCAGTCTGATAGTTTATATATCAATGATGAAATCTTAACATTGCAAAACATGCCAATACGGCCGGATTAGATTAGTAAAGTGCAATTTTTAATTTCCCGCGAAATATCCTGCTGAAAACGTCTCGGTATGATGACGTTTGCGCGTCACGTCACGGATTGTAGCGGACATTTTGGGACAGCATTGTGGCCAGCTATTAAGTCGTCTGTTTTCATCGCAAAATTCCACAGTATTCTGGACATCTGTGTTGGTGAATCTTTTGCAATTTGTTTAATGAACAATGGAGATAGCAAAGAAGAAAGCTGTAGGTGGGAAGCGGTGTATTAGCGGCCGGCTGTTGCAACACAAATACGTAGCCGGTGTTTCATTGTTTACATTCCCGAACGATGACAGTCAAGCTTTACCATTGGCCTGGGACAACAGAGACTCTTACCAGGAGGACTTTGAGTTGGATACACGCTACCGTGAGTACGCAGCTGCTAATAGAGTATATATATGTCTTGTGTTTATTTACTGTTTTAGTCATTCCCAGCTGAATATCAGGTCCCACCCGCCTCTCACAGCATCTTCCCTATCTGAATCGCTTCCACTGCCCTCTAATCCTTCACTCTCACTTTCCTCATCCACAAATCTTTCATCCTCGCTCAAATTAATGGGGTAATCGTCGCTTTCTTGGTCCGAATCGCTCTCGCTGCTGGTGTCCATAATTGTAAACAATGTGCGCTCCACGACCTGTGATGTCACACTACTTCCAGTACAGGCAAGGTTTTGCGAAATGATCAAGTATGACATAGAATGGACCTGCTATCCCCGTTTAAATAAGAACATTTCATTTCAGTAGGCCTTTAAAATGCTAATTCACTATTTTCATTTTCAGCTTTAACTAATTCCCCAAGCTTTATTTCTATGTAAAATTAAGCTCGCTGGGGCCACTTGTCAGGTTGTTTTCAGTGACTTATTTGCAACATGACATTAAAGGAATTTTTCCTATCGTTTACAATCATTATGAGAGACAAGAACACACATCTTTTTCTTAAGGATTCTAAAGATGTTAAAAATAACGCTTGCAAAATGCGGTTATTGGCAGTCCCCGTTGTTGCCTTCCAAACCCTCTAAAACAACTTAAAAAACCTTCCATCAACGTTTTATATACACACTGCAAGTATATATTTAATGTAGTAACAGACACGTTCATAACAATATGTAATATGTTCAATATTAACCGTATTTGGTTAATATTAGGATTGTTCATGTTTTTCAGTCAGTACAGATTGGTGTTCTATCGCATTGTGTTGTGTACTACAAATTCAAACGCGTTTCGTATTGACGTAGAAGTTAGCTTATCTCTTGCCGTAGCTAGTTTTTACGGCTATTACCGAAGCATGCCGATTAGGGTTTCAACGATTAGTCGACAAATGCCGGCCAAATATAATTTGTCGCTGACAATTATGTTTGTTGACAATAAAACAACAAAGATGACAGTGAGCGTGTGCACACTTGCCAAAAGCAGTCCAAGCAAAGCAACAAACAATGTGTTGTTGTTATCAGTGTTGGCGCTAGGAATTTTCAAAATGGGGTCCCTCCCATCCAGTCATAAAAATGGGGTCCCACAGTACATTTTTGGGGCCCCACTTTTTTGTAAGCGTTTTGAAAACAAATGATACATGTATGTATTATCCTGTTATATCTCACATTCTATTTTGTGTTTTGAATAAAGGTTGTCATAAACGTTACTTAATTCATTAAAAAAAAAGAATACAAAAGAAAACAAATGTTTATGCATATGTAAATGTATTCAGTTATAAACATTCATTCACTTTGTTCTTTCCTCCGCTGCCGGTGTTTTTTTCTATATTTGTATTTAATAAGTTGTAGGTGTATTTATTTCAGTATAAAAGTGTAAAAAGTTATTTGCTTCGGTCATGAAATTATGACAATGGTGTGCCAGGCCATACATGCATATAACAATTTTAATTGATTATTCTCATCTGTATGTAGATCATCAGTCCTTTAAAAACCGCCACATATACACTTTCATGGCAAATAATGCCAACAAACTTAGAATTTTGCAAGTTAGTTTCAATGTCATTAAATACTGTGTCACTCTAGCATTTCATCTCTGGCTTGGTGATGGCCATAAGCTGCGTGTTCCCCTTTAAGAATGGCGGTATGTGGGGTGAGTGACGTGTGTAAGTGAGTGGGCAAGTTAGGAGAGGGAGCGCTAGCATGTTCAGGAGTGTTACTAGCATGGTGGATGTCCGGTTGCTTTGTAGAAAACATAAATAAAGAGTTGTAACAAATCGACGGCCTCGTCATTCTCTGCGCTCCTCGACCACGGTCTGGGAGCTGACAATTAGAAAAAGGTGTAACATGATGTTTCTTGGTGCCTGGTGAGGCTGGATCTTTGAAAATCAGTGCACCCGGTCGTAAAGGTGCTCTTTTTATTAGCCCGTTTACATGGCGTGCAAAACATATTTCCAACGTCGTAAGTGAGCCATTTGCTGAAAAGTGGTTCCTAAAGCCACTTTTCATTCTTGGGTTTATTGCTCGCCATGACAAAAACAACAACACGCGGGAGTTCTAATACCGGAAATGCAGTATTTGTTATCGATAAATTTTGATAATAATTTTGATTTCGGCAAATCAAAATTTAAGAAATTGTACCGGAAAGTGCATTACTTTGAAGTCGACCAATAATTAATAATTATTAATTTGACCCGGCAAATATAAACAAAACAAAACACTGGCGGAAAGCAATAATCGGATAAAAACAAACAAAAAAACAAGCAAACCGGGCGGTGAAAAAAAAAAAATCCGAAAATTCGAGTCCTTTCTGATTTCAATGCGTAAAAAGACACACAAAGTGCGTTGACGCCAACACGAATATACATTCAATGACAGCTAACGCTAGCTATCCAAATTGCTATTATTAGCTAACATCACCTAAAGCTAATGTGCTTGCATGTGTTACGTACGTATACGTAGTTACGTCCTGCTTTGTAAAATACATTGGAAAGTTGGCGCCCCCTAGGCATCTGTGTAAGTGTTGCAAACAGCCCCTTTAAAGGCCTACTGAAATGATTTTTTTTTATTTAAACGGGAATAGCAGATCCATTCTATGTGTCATACTTGATCATTTCGCGATATTGCCATATTTTTGCTGAAAGGATTTAGTAGAGAAAATTGACAATAAAGTTCGCAACTTTTGCTCGCTGATAAAAAAAAGCCTTGCCTGCGTGACGTCACAGGAGCTAGTATTCCTCACAATTCCCCATTGTTTACAATGGAGCGAGAGAGATTCGGACCGAGAAAGTGACGATTACCCCATTAATTTGAGTGAGGATGAAAGATTCGTAGATGAGGAACGTTACAGTGAAGGACTTGAGAGGCAGTGATGGACGTATCTTTGTTCGCTCTGACCGTAACTTAGGTACAAGCTGGCTCATTGGATTCCACACTCTCCTTTTTCTATTGTAGATCACAGATTTGTATTTTAAACCACCTCAGATACTATATCCTCTTGAAAATGAGAGTCGAGCACGCGAAATGGACATTTAAAGTGACTTTTATCTCCAAGACAATACATCGGTGACACACTTAGCTACTGAGCTAACGTGCTAGCATCGTTCTCAAATGAAGATAAAAACAAAATAAATAAACCCCTGACTGGAAGGATAGACAGAAGAGCAAAAATAGTATTAAACCATGTACATGTAACTACACGGGTAACAATTCTCAGCCTGGTAAGGCTTAACAATGCTGTTGCTAACGACGCTAAGGCTAATTTAGCAACTTAGCAGCCGGAACTCAGAGAACTATGATAAAACATTAGCGCTCCACCTACGCCAGCCAGCCCTCATCTTCCCATCAACAGCCGTGCTCACCTGCGTTCCAGCGATCAACGGCGCGACGAAGGACTTCATCCGTGGGTTTGGCGGCAAGCATCAGCTAGGCGTCTTCTATCAGGGTAAGTAGTCCTTGTTGTGTTGCTGTAAGTATTGTACTTAGCCGCTAAGACACCGATCGATCCCACCTACAACGTTCTTCTTTGCAGCCTCCATTGTTCATTAAACAAATTGCAAAAGATTCACCAACACAGATGTCCAGAATACTGTGGAATGTTGTCGAAGAAAACAGAGCTTTGTGTATTGTGTCCAATAGGACCCAAACACTTCCGTGCATTTTATGACGTCACGCGCATAAATCATATCCAAAGGAGATTTTCAACCGGAAGTGTGGCGGGAATTTTAAAATTGCACTTTATAAGTTAACCCGGCCGTATTGGCATGTGTTTCAATGTTAAGATTTCATCATTGATATATAAACTATCAGACTGGGTGGTCGGTAGTAGTGGGTTTCAGTAGGCCTTTAAGTAGATTAATCATTTTGTTTTTAGAAAATAATACAACTGAAAATGATGCAAAATGTTACCGCAAATGTCAGCAGCCAAATGAGAAACATTGTCACTAGAGATGTCCGATAATGGCTTTTTTTGCCGATATCCGATATTCCGATATTGTCCAACTCTTAATTACCGATTCCGATATCAACCGATACCGATATATACAGTCGTGGAATTAACACATTATTATGCCTAATTTTGTTGTGATGCCCCGCTGGATGCATTAAACAATGTAACAAGGTTTTCCAAAATAAATCAACTCAAGTTATGGAAAAAAATGCCAACATGGCACTGCCATATTTATTATTGAAGTCACAAAGTGCATTATTTTTTTTAACTTGCCTCAAAATAGCAGTTTGGAATTTGGGACATGCTCTCACTGAGAGAGCATGAGGAGGTTGAGGTGGGTGGGGTTGAGGTTGGGTAGGGAGTAGCGGGGGGTGTATATTGTAGCGTCCCGGAAGAGTTAGTGCTGCAAGGAGTTCTGGGTATTTGTTCTGTTGTGTTTATGTTGTGTTACAGTGCGGATGTTCTCCCGAAATGTGTTTGTCCTTCTTGTTTGGTGTGGGTTCACAGTGTGGTGCATATTTGTAACAGTGTTAAAGTTGTTTATACGGTCACCCTCAGTGTGACCTGTATGGCTGTTGACCAAGTATGCTTTGCATTCACTTGCGTGTGTGAAAAGCCGTAGATATTATGTGATTGGACCGGCACGCAAAGGCAGCACCTTTAAGGTTTATGGGCGCTCCATACTTCTTCCTACGTCCGTGTACACAGCGGCGTTTTAAAAAGTCATACATTTTACTTTATGAAATCGATACAGATAATTTCCGATATTACATTTTAAAGCATTTATCGGCTGATAATATCGGCAGTCCGATATTATCGGACATCTCTAATTGTAACCCATTTTGAAATGGCTCTATTATCATTTGTATACTAAATAATATATAATGATTTATTTCATTATTGCAGGAGTCTGCAATATACATCTCAATATGGATTTTAGGACATATAGGCCATCCTCACCACGGTAAAGAAATGAATGTAAACAAAACTGGTTTTTTTTATTCATACTGATATATCCTTTTTATGAAATTATTTAGAAAAGACTTACCGAAGCAGAAAAAGTCAGACAACAATACTTTTAATCAAAGTTACAGTGTATATTAAAACACATATTTTAATGCAAGTGGAAAATAATGTGTTCATGCAGCTGAGCTTTCATTTACAGTAATTCATAATTATCTCTGGTTTCACTGCTGTATATGCTATGTGTGAGTCTTTTTTTCCACATAAATGTCACTTTTTACAAGCGTTTGCCAAAAAAAAGCGAATTAACGCTCCCAGCTGCGTCTACTTTACAATAGTCATATATCTAAGACTATAATAGACTACAGGCGGACCGCAGGTTTATTTAGTGCGCTACCTGGCACGCAAAACCACACAATAGAAGCACCTCTGGTCTGATTCCCTTCATCTTTTAAAGGAACAAGAAGAACCTGCAGCGTGTTAAAACACAAAACTAAGGTTTAAAACAAATTATAGTCCCATGACATACGTGTCCATTTATTTCCTCGCTTGTACGAACAAACGCAACGTTAAAACAGTCAGCTCATTAATCTTACCTTTTGTTTAACCTCACAATAATACGCTGCAGGTGTTAAGCTGCAATTGTTATGGTCTGTAGTTCTTGTGATGACATGTGAAGATGTGCCAGTTTTAGAGTTTTTCTCTAAAGTTATAGGTGGCGCTAAATTGTTAACAGGGCTTTGGATAGTGTGGTTACCATGGTTATCATGTATAATTATCTTATAGGATTGGAAGTAGCATGTGTTTGTACGTTTGTATTTGGCCACATACTCTTTTAAAAGTATTCTTCTACTTCAAAGTGCAAAAGTACATAACGGGCACTGAAGAGAGTGGCCACAGGAGATCGGGAATCCCATAAAAATGTAGGTGTCAGGAGGAAGATTAAAGACATTAGCAACACCTGGTCGAAGGTCCACAGATAGGGACAGAGGATAGGATTCGGAGGTCACCCGACTTAAACTAATCACAGGAATAATGACAAGGAAAGATAGACAGGCCAGACTGTCTGGCATCAAGATTAGAGCCACAAGGAGAGGGGGTCTACAGGAAAGGTATTTAAAGGACAGTGTTCTAACCAGTGTTGGGACTAACGCGTTACAAAGTAACGCGTTACTGTAACGCCGTTAGTTTCGGCGGTAACTAGTAATCTAACGCGTTATTTTTTATATTCAGTAACTCAGTTACCGTTACTACATGATGCGTTACTGCGTTATTTTACGTTATTTTTTATGTAGTATCGGCTAGAAACTGAAGATCTGAGTGTGTTTTGTGGCAGCGCTGCGGTGGAAAAGAAAAGGCGTACGTGCTTTGTGTGGGTGGGGGCGGGGGGGACTCCCATACCGTAGTTGAGGAGCGCAGGGGAGACGTTCCTTCGGGGCTAACAACCTTCACTTTACCCGGAAGTGGTCTTTACAGCTGAGGGGAATGACGAGGCCGGCGGTTTGTTGCAACTTTGTGACTTTATTGGACGCAGCCATCCACCAAGCTAGAGAGAGCACCTGCAAGCACTCACTGTCGCCGCTCGCTCACCTCTCTCGCCCACTCACTCACTGACGTCCCTCACCCACATGCTGTCATATCTTAAAGGGCCACACACACACACACACACACACACACACACACACACACACACACACACACACACACACACACACACACACACACACACACACACACACGCACACACATAAATGCTACTATCATAACAACTAACAAGACATAAAGGCGAAGCCAAGAGTCGATTTTTTTAACAAGGAGAAATTCTCAATACTTTTCTTTTGTCGAGCACAAAGAAAATAACATTTTAGTTAAATGTAAGTTGTGTCTTGGATCAAATATCCTATCTACTTCAAGTTCAAGTTAAAGTGCCATTATGTTGCAGCTATTTAAAATAGTTTTGTCAATTTGTTCTGGCCAGAAACAAATTGGCCTTTGAAACCTATCTTTGTCTTTGTGTGTTGTATGTAGAGCACATTGCTTAGCAGAGTTCAGTGATGCAAATGCATGTCAAGTTGATCAACACATTGTATTATTCTCCAGTGCAATAACAGTACTGAAATGAAGGCTAAAGGGCATTAATGGGAGCTTTTAAAAAAGAAAAGAAAAAAATAAGTAACTAAATAGTCACTTTTCAAAGTAACACATTACTTTTTGGTGTAAGTAACTGAGTTAGTAACTGAGTTACTTTTGAAATGAAGTAACTAGTAACTATAACTCATTACTGGTTTTCAGTAACTAACCCAACACTGGTTCTGACAGGACAGCAGAATGAAGAGATTTGGCACACTTCTTCTCCTAGAGCTGCGGCTCTAGTCTGAGGCTCGCTGAAACAAATAAAGGTTTTTTTTTTTTTTTTTTTTTTTTTTTTTTACTATACTTTGACTTTCACAAAGTGCATTATTTTTAATTTTTTTTAAACATGCCTTAAAACAACAGCTACAAAAACAATGAAGGCACACAGCTTCAGTCCAGAATATACTCCTACGTCCGTGTTTTACCGGATATGTACAGCGGCGTTTTAAAACGTCATTAATTTTACTTTTTGAAACCGATACCGATAATTTCCGATATTACATTTTAAAGCATTTATCGGCCGATAGTATTGGCAGGCCGATATTGTCTGACATTTCTAATAATTTCACTAGTTTTTAGTATTTTTTTCCTTAAATCTAGTATTTTTATCCTATATTTAGACACTGTGGTGCTGGGGGACCAAAAATAAATACATTGTCAGCCAGAGGGGGTCGTCTTTTCTGATCGTCATTGAAAGGCAATAATCGGCATTGTTTGTTCCCATACTTGTTCATGAAAATTAGCCCATACCGATCGAAGGCCGATGGTTAAAACAGTCATTTCAATTGCAGGTGTTGATCCGAATTCAGATGAGCTGTGTACCCTCTTTTCAGTTCGTACAGACACAGGTAATTATGTTCTAGTAGCCGACCAATCACAAACCTTTACGATTTTCTTTGGATTCGCATGTTACGCTACGCAAGAGAGTTTGCAGGGGGATGAGCAAGTCATGTATCATAAAGTGCGTACCAAGAGAGCAGCGAAGAGTACTTTGTAAAATGTGTACATGTTGGCAGGCCTCCACTTGTTTCTCGTAGCCTGTTTTGTATTGTCCCGCGACAAATTCTGCAAACAAAATTAAACGCGGCCCGTGTACATCATACGAAAAAGCTAAAAGATTTGCTAAGTTTTCCGGGATTTTAAAGCCCCCCAAAATGAGTTTTAGTTGACGGAATAATAATAATAGTAGTAGTGAAGATACATTTTTACATTTATTCAGTAGCTTAGCATACCTTGACCCACATTGGATTGATATTAGCTTGTTTATTTAATCAAAATATAAAGGATATCACAGCTAGTAACCACGCTTATGGTCAGTGGTGTGAATACACTATATTTCCAAAAGTATTTGGCCACCTGCCTTGACTCACATATGAACTTGAAGTGCCATCCCATTCCTAACCCATAGGGTTCAATATGATGTCAGACCACATTTTGCAGCTATTACAGCTCCAAGTCTTCTGGAAAGGCTGTCCACAAGGTTGCGGAATGTGTTAATAGGAATTTGACCATTCTTCCAAAAGCGCATTGGTGAGGTCACACACTGATGTTGGTCGAGAAAGCCTGGCTCTCAGACTCCGTTCTAGTTCATCCCAAAGGTGTTCTATCGGGTTCAGGTCAGGACTCTGTGCAGGCCAGTCAAGTTCATCCACACCAGACTCTGTCATCCATGTCTTTATGGACCTTGCTTTGTGCACTGGTGCACAGTCATGTTGGAAAAGGAAGGGGCCCGCTCCAAACTGTTTCCACAAGGTTGGGAGCATGGAATTGTCCAAAATGTTTTGGTGTCCTGGAGCATTCACAGTTCCTTTTACTGGAACTAAGGGGCCAAGCCCAACTCCTGAAAAACAACCCCACACCACAATTCCTCCTCCACCAAATTTCACACAATGCAGTCCGAAATGTAGCGTTCTCCTGGCAACCTCCAAACCCAGACTCGTCCATCAGTTTGCCAGATGGAAAAGCGTGATTCATCACTCCAGAGAACGCGTCTCCACTGCTTTAGAGTCCAGTGGTGACGTGCTTTACACCACTGCATCCCACGCTTTGCATTGGACTTGGTGATGTATGGCTTAGATGCAGATGCACGTCCATGGATACCCGTTCCATGAAGCTCTCTGAGTACTGTACGTGGGCTAATTGGAAGGTCACATGAAGTTTGGAGCTCTGTAACAACTGCAGGAAGTCGGCGACCTCTATGCATCCGCTGACCTCTCTCTGTCAGTTTACGTGGCCTACCACTTTGTGGGTGAGTTGATGTTGTTCCCAAACTCTTCACTTTTCTCATAATAAAGTTGAATTTGTTTGAAAGTTGAATGAGTTTCTCATAATAAAGTTGAATTTGGAATAATTAGGAGCGAGGAAATTTCACGACTGGATTTGTTGCATCCTATGACAGTGCTTGATTTTATACACCTGTGGCTGGGCCAAGTGATTAGGACACCTGATTCTGATCATTTGGATGGGTAGCCAAACACTTTTGGCAATATAATGTAGGTCTCCACTCACTGGGTCACTTTAGGACGTGACAGAACACGATTTGGCAAGTGTTAGTAACCGCAGCGTGTGCATGTTTGACCCGGCTTGTCATCTTCTTGAGTCATCACTCACAAGACGACATCCTGTCCTGTCCCTCCGTCTGCCAATGAAGGCCGTCCAGCAGTTCAAACTGTTTACATGAGATCCAAATGTTATAAAAAAATTGCGTAACTATAATAGATATAACTCGTTCCCCGAAAATGGCGCTGCAGCTGCAGCCGGGAAGGAAAGCGTGCCAAAGAAGTAGTTGGAGGAGCGCGACGTCGATGGCTCCTATTTAGGGATACAAACACAAATGTTCAAAGGGGACATTTTGCACTTTTACGTCAATAAAAAAAGGAAGTATTTGGAATAATGTCTCTTTGGATAACAATTTCCTCATAATACATGCCAATGAGTTCTAATCCGAACCACCCAGCTTTAGGTTTAGCAAAGGTTTTGTCAGTGGAGGACGCTTTTGCATAATCAAATGCAGAACAGCGACTTTGAGGGCTCCTGAGGTCATGCAGTTTTAAATGAAAACCAAAGTTTTGCTGGAAAAATCCCACTAAACTTCAAAGTAAAAATGCGTGTCTGCGGCAAGCATCAAAGGTTTCATTTGTGGTGCCTTGCTTTTGATTTGGCTTTTTGTGCAAAGTTTTCCACAGAAGTGGAGAGTCGTCACAGGTGACATTAAGGCCGATGGATTGTGTAAATTGGCCATAGTTGTTGTTGTTTGTTTAGACAAGAAGCTGTTTTTGCAATTATCAGCAGGCAAACTGACAAGAATGAGGCAGTAAGGCAAGGCACGTTCATTGATAGAGCACCATTTGTACACAAGACAAGTCAAAGTGATTTACAGAAAATACAGTCATAACTAAAAAAAAATATAAATATATATACAGCCGCGATCAAAAGTTTACATACACTTGTAAAGAACATAATGTCATGGCTGTCTTGAGTCTCCAATACTTTCTACAACTCTTATTTTTTTGTGATAGAGTGATTGGAGCACATACTTGTTGGTCACAAAAAACATTCATGAAGTTTGGTTCTTTTATGAATTTATTATGGGTCTACTGAAAATGTGACCAAATCTGCTGGGTCAAAAGTATACATACAGCAATGTTAATATTTGCTTACATGTCCCTTGGCAAGTTGCACTGCAATAAGGCACTTTTGGTAGCCATCCACAAGATTCTGGTTGAATTTTTGACCACTCCTCTTGACAAAATTGGTGCAGTTCAGCTAAATGTGTTGGTTTTTTGACATGGACTTGTTTCTTCAGCATTGTCCACATGTTCTCAGTTTTTGTTTCATCTGACCACAGAACTTTCCTCCAGAAGGTCTTATCTTTGTCCATGTGACGTCAGATGAAACAAAAATTGAGCTATTTCGCCACAATACCCAGCAATATGTTTGGAGGAGGAAAGGTGAGGCATTATATCCCAGGAACACCATGCCTACCGTCAAGCATGGTGGTGGTAGTAGCATGCTCTGGGCCTGTTTTGCTGCCAATGGACCTGGTGCTTTAAATGGGATGATGAAAAAGGAGGATTACCTCCAAATTCTTCAGGACAACCTAAAATCATCAGCCCTGAGGTTGGGTCTTGGGCGCAGTTGGGTGTTCCAACCGGACAATGACCCCAAACACACATCAAAAGTGGAAAATGAATGTCTAAATCAGGCTAAAAATAAGGTTTTAGAATGGCCTTCCCAAAGTCCTGACTTAAACGTGTGGACAATGCTGAAGAAACAAGTCCATGTCAGAAAACCAACAAATTTAGATGAACTGCACCAATTTTGTCAAGAGGAGTGCTCAAAAATTCAACCAGAAGCTTGTGGATGGCTACCAAAAGCTCCTTATTGCAGTGAAACTTGCCAAGGTACATGTAAGCAAATATTAACATTGCTGTATGTATACTTTTGACCCAGCAGATTTGGTCAAATTTTCAGTAGACTCATAATAAATTTAAAAAAGAACCAAACTTCATGAATGTTTTTTGTGACCAACAAGTATGTGCTCCAATCACTCTATCACAAAAAATAAGAGTAGTAGAAATAATTGGAAACTCAAGACAGCCATGACATTATGTTCTTTACAAGTGTATGTAAACTTTTGACCACGACTGTATGTAAAAAACGGATGAAGTGCACAATAGCGCTTCTTGGATACACACTGTCGGAAACAATTAATATCGTAGAAGGTTTTGATATTAGTTAATATTCTGGGATCCAATATAAGTGGCCGCCAGCTACATAAAACAGGTGGGTGGTAAAAAGCTTGATAACATTACTTATTTCTGCGGGGGAAAGTTTTGTGGCTCCATTGACTGGTGGCCGCTAACACAGGTTTGACTATAGTCCGTTTGCCTGTTTATTGTCCACCAAACAAACATAAAACTAGGATTATTATCCATAAAATGGGTTTTGTGTTAATAATGTTTGTGTATCCGAAACAGATTTATTGTTTTTACTATATTTTTAACTATTTTGGCCGAGGGCTGTGGTGAGTGAATCATTTTATTTACTTCATTCGGTTTTTGTACGAATCAGCCCTCGTAAGACAAACACTGAGGCAGCACTGTATTTTTATTGTCGTTATTTGCTTTTCAAGATCGCCGTATTTCAGTTGTGTCACGTTCTCAACCATTTTGGCGGGGAAAATGTGGCAGGATGAGCAACTGGACAGCTTCTGTTGATGTCAGGCTTTCCTCCAATGGCGTTCTTTGGGTTTTCCGTTATTTTTCCCCGCCAGTAACAGTTGCTTGATGACTTGTGGTTTCTTATTTTGGGCCAGACATAGTCCCACATGTCCAGCGAGGTGCCAAGGCCACGCAGATTTATGTTCAATGAATCCTGTTAGACGGCATCATAGTAAAAATATTACACAGTAACAGTGGGAGATCATTCTGGTATCTGTTGGCCAAACAGACAAGCTTTACTCTCCAGCAGACACTTCTATTGAGGCTCCAGTCGACTGTTTTGCTGAGGTATCTCCCGGTCACTTAGTCAAATGTGATCCAAAGTGTATATGAGGATGATGATATCCTCAGAAGGACTATTGGACCAACTTGCATCACTGAGGAACATCTCAATTCAAAGCTCTGTGACTTCCTCACGCAATTATGTTTGCCAAAACCACAAACTTTTGTTTTCAAACGTGGAGTAGCGGGTAAATAATAACCAAACGATGGACGCCCTGTTGAATCATTCCGGAGTCCATAAAAGCCACTGACCTGGAAAATAGTGTCTGGCCTGTTTATAAAGTGACCAGAGGTTTACCACGCTTTGGAAGAGTCACTTAAAGCATGCATTCCCTATTGAGTCGTTTATCTTGCAAGAATCATAGACTTCTTTAAAGTACCAGTATAACGGGAAAACAAGTTGACTTCATATGCTGAATTGTGTTTCATTTTATCCGTTATACCATATCCAATTGTATTTCCAATCCGCAAAGTATGTGAAAATATTGTCTAAACCAGTGTTTTTCAACCACTAGTGTACCGTGAGATATTGTCTGGTGTGCCGTGGGAAATTATGTATTTTCACTTAATTGGGTTAAATATTTCTTATGCAAACCAATAATTATAATCCACAAATGTGCCGTTGTTAAATGTGTCTGTGCTGTCTAGAGCTCGGCAGAGTAACCGTGTAATACTCTTCCATATCAGTAGGTGGCAGCAGGTAGCTAATTGCTTTGTAGATGTTGGGATCATAGTTTGTCGTGATCCCAATATGCAGACAACAGCGGGAGGCAGGGTGCAGGTAAAAAGGTATCTAATGCTTAAACCAAAAATAAACAAAAGGCATTGAAGTTTAGGGATGGCTATGCAAAACAAAACTAAAACTGAACTGGCTGCAAAATAAACCAAAACAGAATGCTGGACGACAGCAAAGACTTACAGCGTGTGGAGCAGACGCCGTCCACTAAGTACATCCGTACATGACATGACAATCAACAACACAATAGGAGCGCAAGACACGAACTAAAACACTACACACAGGAAAACACCAAAAAACTCCAAATAAGTCACAGCGTGATGTGACAGGTCGTGACAGTACACCTACTTTGAGACAAGAGCTATAGTGATGCATGCTTGGTTATGGTTTGAATTCGTACCCAACAATTGCGAGAACGACTTTTTATTGACTGCTGAGTTTCATTTTTTAATGTTTTCTGCTGGTGGTGTGCCTCAGAATTTTTTTAATGAAAAAAATGTGCCTTGGCTCACAAAAGGTTGAAAAACACTGGTCTAAACATCCACAAAACACCACAATTTCTAATGGCCATTTGAATATTCTGCTCCAAAAGACTTCGGCAATTTCCGTAGATTCTGGATCTGATGATGTCACGGTGGGAACTCCTCTTTACTCTGACCATATAAGCAGATCAGTCATACTGGAAATACGCAAACATTTGAAAGAGATCTGCTGTCTATCAAACTCAATCCCTATGTAAGACAATAACCCACACTCTATTATTTGTTTTAATCCATTCTAAATAAAAAATCAATTACAAAAAAAGGTCAACTAACAATGGAGTGAACGGACATCTCTATTATTAACTGTAGATGACTTTGTGGGCGGAATAAAGGAGCTGCCTGCCGATATTATCGGCCGACATATGCGTTAAAATGTAATATCGGAAATTATCGGTATCGGTTTTTTTATTATCGGTATCGTTTTTTTTATTTTTATTTTTTTTTTATTTTTTTATTAAATCAACATAAAAAACACAAGATACACTTACAATTAGTGCACCAACCCAAAAAACCTCCCTCCCCCATTTACACTCATTCACACAAAAGGGTTGTTTCTTTCTGTTATTAATATTCTGGTTCCTACATTATATATCAATATATATCAATACAGTCTGCAAGGGATACAGTCCGTAAGCACACATGATTGTGCGTGCTGCTGGTCCACTAATAGTACTAACCTTTAACAGTTTATTTTACTAATTTTCATTCATTACTAGTTTCTATGTAACTGTTTTTATATTGTTGTACTTTCTTTTTTATTCAAGAAAATGTTTTTAATTTATTTATCTTATTTTACTAATTTTTTAAAAAAAAGTACCTTATCTTCACCATACCTGGTTGTCCAAATTAGGCATAATAATGTGTTAATTCCACGACTGCATATATCGGTTGATATCGGTATCGGTTGATATCGGTATCGGTAATTAAAGAGTTGGACAATATCGGAATATCGGATATCGGCAAAAAGCCATTATCGGACATCCCTAGTTAATAACCATCCAAAAACCGCCAACAATACTCCATTTACATCTAGTAACCTGAATATTAACCAAGTATTACTGATATTGTTATTATAAACTCTGAGCCGGCCAGCGTCCTGCTGCTGGTGGTGCATTGCTTCTAAACTGGTGAAAGTTAATTCTAGATTATAAATCATGCATCTCACTTGTATAATAGAAGGTAGTAGCCATAATCCGAGAAGTTGGTAAACATTAACATCCAATTTAGGCCCTGTTTACACTAAGCCGGATAAGGTTATCCAGGGTAAATCACACCTAACCTTATCTGTGTCCACACACAACAATGCCACCGTTAAAGACCCCCGCGCTCCTCCGTCCGCCGGCGCAACGTGTCCTAGTATGCAAGCGTGGAAATAAAAAAATCCATCTGAGCGTCCATCTGCTCCAAGCTTTCCAGTAGATGACTTTACTTCACTGTGAAGTTATTTAAAAGAGCTATATTGTAAATAGTTTGCTGTGCATTTTACATTTGTTTGCTTTGTTTTGTGTCCAAGTTTTTAAATTAAGATGTATCTCCTTTTGAACAATATCCAGTGTTGTGGTATTTCAATTAACTAGAATCCACTGTGCTGTGGGGCCCTATTGTAGAGAATCACACCTGAGCCATCATAAATTAATCAAATCTTTAATCGACATGAGAAAGTACACAATGCGATAAAGAACATTTTACAACAATTACAACTAGAGATGTCCGATAATATCGGACTGTCAATATTATCGGCCGATAAATGCTTTAAAATGTAATATTGGAAATTATCGGTATCGGTTTCATAATTATCGGTATCGGTTTCAAAAAGTAAAATTCATGACTTTTTAAACCGCCGCTGTGTACACGGACGTAGGGAGAAGTACAGAGCGGCAATAAACCCTAAAGGCATTTCCTTTGCGTGCCGGCCCAGTCACATAATATCTACGGCTTTGCCCACACACAAGTGAATGCAAGGCATACTTGATCAACAGCCATACAGGTCACACTGAGGGTGACCGTATAAACAACTTTAACACTGTTACAAATATGCGCCACACTGTGAACCCACATCAAACAAGAATGACAAGCACATTTCGGGAGAACATCCGCACCGTAACACAACATAAACACAACAGAACAAATACCCAGAACCCCTTGCAGCACTTACTCTTCCGGGACGCTACAATATACCCCCTCGCTACCTCCTACCCCCCCACCTCAACCACACCCCCCAACCCCGCCCACCTCAACCTTCTAATACTCTCTCAGGGAGAGCATGTCCCAAATTCCAAGCTGCTGTTTTGAGGCATGTTAAAAAAAATAATGCACTTTGTGACTTCAATAATAAATATGGCAGTGCCATGTTGGCATTTTTTTCCATAACTTGAGTTGATTTATTTTGGAAAACCTTGTTACATAGTTTAATGCATCCAGCGGGGCATCACAACAAAATTAGGCATAATAATTTGTTAATTCCACGACTGTATGTATCGGTATCGGTTGATATCGGAATTGGTAATTAAGAGTTGGACAATATCGGATATCGGCAAAAAAAACATTATCGGACATCTCTAACTGTAATGATACCAAGTACAGGAGCGTATCTAGTCCATGCTACTCTGATTACGTCAATATTTTTTTGGCATCACAACATCTTTTGTTTAAAAAAAATTCATATTATGTTTATAAACTCAGGAAATATGTCCCTGGACACATGAGGACTTTGAATATGACCAATGTATGATCCTGTAATGACTTGGTATCTTATTGATACCCAAATGTGTGGTATCATCCAAAATTAAAGTAAAGTATCCAAACAACAGAAGAATAAGTGATTATTACATTTTAAAAGAAGTGTAGATAGAACATGTTAAAAGAGAAAGTAAGCAGATATTAACAGTAAATGAACAAGTAGATTAATAATTCATTTTCTACCACTTGTCCTTAATAATGTTGACAAAATAATAGAATGGAAAATGACACAATATGTTACTGCATATGTCAGCAGCTAAATTAGGAGGCTTTGTTTGCTTACTTACTAATACAAGACAAGCTGTCTTGTATGTTCACTATTTTATTTAAGGCCTAAATTGCAATAAGAAACATATGTTTAATGTACCGTACATTTTTTTTTGTTAAAATAAAGCTGATAATGCAATTTTTTTGTGGTGCCCTTTATTTAGAAAAGTACCGAAAAGTATCGAAATAATTTTGGTACCAGTACCAAAATATTGGTACCGGGATAACGCTAAAAGAAATACAAAAAAGTAGGGCTGGGTTGATAAAGCGATCTCAAGATCTGCTCTCACAGGGCTTTTCCCATTTAGATAAAGAATTAATCCTAATCCTCAAAAAATAGCGTCTTTTCGTGTCTTTCTTGCCATCTCCAGGTTTAAGTTCAATCAATCAATCAATCAATGTTTATTTATATAGCCCTAAATCACAAGTGTCTCAAAGGGCTGTACAAGCCACAACGACATCCTCGGTGTCGAGTGGGTCTGACATAATATTGTGAAAGTCCAACACATCAGCGAAAGTCCAGTCCATGGTGGAGCCAGCGGGAACCATCCCGAGCGGAGACGGGTCAGCAGCGTAGAGATGTCCCCATCTGATGGACAGGCTAGCGGTCCACCCCGGAGCAGAGTAGAAAAGAAAAGAAAAGAAACGGCAGATCAACTGGTCTAAAAAGGGAGTCTATTTAAAGGCTAGAGTATACAAATGAGTTTTAAGATGAGACTTAAATGCTTCTACTGAGGTAGCATCTCTAACTTTTACCGGGAGGGCATTCCATAGTATTGGAGCCCGAATAGAAAACGCTCTATAGCCCGCAGACTTTTTTTGGGCTCTGGGAATCACTAATAAGCCGGAGTTCTTTGAACGCAGATTTCTTGCCGGGACATATGGTACAATACAATCGGCAAGATAGGCAGGAGCTTGACCGTGTAGTATTTTATACGTAAGTAGTAAAACCTTAAAGTCGCATCTTAGGTGCACAGGAAGCCAGTGCAAGTGAGCCAGTATAGGCGTAATATGATCAAACTTTCTTGTTTTTGTCAAAAGTCTAGCAGCCGCATTTTGTACCATCTGTAATCTTTTAATGCTAGACATAGGGAGGCCCGAAAATAAAACGTTACAGTAATCGAGACGAGATGTAACGAACGCATGAATAATGATCTCAGCATCGCTTGTGGACAAAATGGAACGAATTTTAGCGATATTACGGAGATGAAAGAAGGCCGTTTTAGTAACACTCTTAATGTGTGACTCAAACGAGAGAGTTGGGTCGAAGATAATACCCAAATTCTTTACAGAGTCTCCTTGTTTAATTGTTTGGTTGTCAAATGTTAAGGTGGTATTATTAAATAGATGTCGGTGTTGAGCAGGACCGATAATCAGCATTTCCGTTTTCTTAGCGTTGAGTTGCAAAAAGTTAGCGGACATCCATTGTTTAATTTCATTAAGACACGCCTCCAGCTGACTACAATCCGGCGTGTTGGTCAGCTTTAGGGGCATGTAGAGTTGAGTGTCATCAGCATAACAGTGAAAGCTAACACCGTATTTGCGTATAATGTCACCTAGCGGCAGCATGTAAATACTAAAGAGTGCAGGGCCAAGAACCGAACCCTGGGGAACTCCGCACGTTACCTTAACATAGTCCGAGGTCACATTGTTATGGGAGACACACTGCATCCTGTCAGTAAGATAAGAGTTAAACCAAGACAAGGCTAAGTCTGACATACCAATACGTGTTTTGATACGCTCTAATAAAATATTATGATCAACAGTATCAAAAGCGGCGCTAAGATCAAGAAGCAGCAACATAGATGACGCATCAGAATCCATCGTTAGCAATAGATCATTAGTCATTTTTGCGAGGGCTGTCTCCGTAGAGTGATTTGCCCTGAAACCGGATTGAAAAGGTTCACAGAGATTGTTAGACGCTAAGTGTTCATTTAGCTGCTGTGCGACAATTTTTTCGAGAATTTTCGAGATAAACGGTAGGTGGGACACCGGCCGGTAGTTCACCATGAGGTCAGGATCGAGGTTAGGTCTTTTGAGTAGAGGATGAATAACCGCTTTTTTGAATGCTAGAGGAACAGTACCAGAGGAAAGTGATAAGTTTATAATATTTAACACTGATGGACCTAATAAAACAAAAAGCTCCTTGATAAGTTTCCCAGGAATTGGGTCAAGTAGACATGTTGTTTGTTTTGTCCCATTTACACATTTTAACAATTCCTCCAATGTTATTTCATCAAAGAGAGAGAAACTATTTTGGAGGGCAATGTCCGTCGTATATACCGTCGTATTTGTGTTAATAGAACCCAGTTGTAGCTGAGATGCATTGTCTTTAATCTCTTTTCTAATGACTTCAATTTTCTTATTAAAGAAATTCATAAAGTCATCTGCTGAGTGGGTGGAGCTACTGGGAGGAGTCCCTTGTTGGGTTAGCGATGCTACTGTACTAAACAAAAATTTAGGATCATTTTTGTTGAGGTGGATGAGATTTGAGTAATATTTAGCTTTAGCTGAGGTAAGCATGCGTTTATAAGTTATTAAACTATCACTCCATGCTTGATGGAAAACCTCAAGTTTAGTCGCACGCCATTTGCGTTCCAGCTTTCTACATGATAATTTCTGGGCTTTAGTTTCTTCTGTAAACCATGGGGTACGCCTTTTTGGGGCCCTTTTTAGCTTTAGCGGTGCTACACTATCAATGGTGTCGCGCAGGGCGTCGTTAAAGCTGTTAGTGAGGTTATCAATAGAGCCCACATAATTTGGGAAAGGTGCCATTACTGAAGGCAGTAGGTCAGTAAGAGTCGTCGTTGTGGCAGTATTAATGTTGCGGCTGTTATAGTAGTTATTATTATTATTATTAGTTTGTTGACAATGAGTCAGAACTTCGAATTTTATAAGGTAATGATCGGACATTACTTTAGTGTACGGGAGTATCGTAACTTTAGAGGTGGTGACACCCCTGACAAGCACTAGATCTATCGTATTACCGTTGCGATGCGTGGGTTCATTTATTATTTGTGTAAGACCACAGCTATCAATTATAGTCTGGAGCGCCACGCATGGAGGGTCCGATGGGGTATTCATATGGATGTTAAAGTCTCCCATTATGATTATATTGTCGGCGTGCGTCACTAGATCAGCAACGAACTCTGAAAATTCATTGATAAAGTCCGAATAGGGCCCTGGGGGGCGGTAGATGACAGCCAGGTGCAGAGGCAGCGGTGTGACAAACCTCACAGTAAGCACCTCAAACGAGTTATATTTATTATTTAGGTCCGAGGTAAGGCTAAAGTTTTTGTTGTATATTAGTGCAACACCCCCACCCCTTTTAATGGGGCGGGCAATATGCGTTCCCGCATAGCCAGGAGGAGACGCCTCACCCAGCGCAAAAAAATCGTCTGGTTTGAGCCAGGTCTCGGCTAGACCAACGACATCAAGATTGTTGTCTCTGATGACTTCATTAACTAATAACGTTTTGGAAGACAATGACCTTATGTTTAAAAAGCCCATATTATAGGTAGTGGGCTGTTTTGAGGAGCTTTTGTTGAAAGTATCCGTAGTAGCAATATTAATAATGTTACGTTTATTATGCATAGTGCACTTTAAATAATTTCGACCATATCTAGGAATTGATATGACAGGAATTTTTAGATTGTTTGCCACCTCAGTAAAATGCATGTCCACCTCTGACGCAGAAAGAACATTATGTGAGTTGTATATTATTCTAGAAGAATTGCTATGTGTGCAGGGATTATCCAGCCTGGCGCTGGCTAGTTCTATCTTAACAGACTCCTTATTAGCGCTTCTTTGTGGATTAGCATTTAGCTTTTTCGTTAGCCCCGCTAACAACAACGCATTTAGCTTTGTTGTTAGCCCCGCCCGACACCCCCGCTTCTGCTTCCGAGCGCACCGCTTACGTCTCTTTCGCTGACGGTCTCCGCTGGTAGTAGACGCCGCTGCTTCAAAGGCCACTGCTGGATGTAGCTCGCGAAGAATTCCCAAGCTAGCGAGTAGGTCCACCGTACACGCATCTTTCAGCCCAAAATGGCCCGATCTCTCCACATCCAGAATCGTAAGTCGGTCGTAAGTGATCACGGAGTGAACACGCTGTGAGCCAGCCATGAAATTGACTGAATTGAGGGGTATTTTTGCCAAATCGGTCTACACTTCCAGGAGCGCTCGCACGAAGCCGCTGCTCTGAAGCGCAGCCATCTTGGAAAAAAAGTTAAATGTCAAAGTTGACCAACTTCTCTGTTTATGTCTACAACATTCTAATGGCATGATTTATAATCTAGAAATTAACTTTCACCAACTCAGAGGTGATGCAGCTGCTTACCGGCTCAGTATGTCAATAGCTGCATACGCTAGTTAGCTCTCTGTGACTACAGCACCGCTAAAAGTATTTGCTCAGCATTACCACTTGTAATAGCAATATTCCTAATACTTGGTTAATGTGAAGGTCACGAGATGTAAATGGAGTATTGTTGGTGGTTTTTGGATGGTTTTTAGAGGGCTTTATGGGTGCATTGTTAGCCACCTCGTACTAGCCATATATTACAAATTAGAATGTATGAAAAAAGAAAGACATACTTGTTTTTGTCTTACCTTGAATAGGGATTGTGAATGATCGGCACAATTCCATGATAATTGGCAGTTCCCCTTTATCGGTCCAGGATAAATTAGCTTCCTGTATGATGACATCACAGATAAATGGTGTGTGACCGCATCAAATCCACAGCAGATATTTACAACATTCTTACATGTCACGTCTACCCAACCGTGAAATGAGATCCGCTCGTGTCATCGATAATCCTCGCAAGCGGAACAGCCAGGCGCACCTGGAGGCACGGTAAATAATTCCTCCATCTGTGGCGCCGACGTGCCGAGCCAACTTCTTGTTCACTCACGTTGTGTCAAGACAAGCCTTTTGTCTTTGCAGATTCACACATCACCTTCACACATCGGAAAAAAACCTTTGCACTCAATTGTCTTTAATATCGTGCAAGTTTACAAGATCCAAGCATGAGTATTAACACCTGTATGATGGCGACTTATTACGCAGTAGTAGTACAGTAGGTATCTCACTGTAGTACTTGTCATCTTCTGCAAACTTCTAGAGGATTATTTTTGGTGTCAAAGCACCAACTCTGTTTAAAGTAATTTAGGGTGACTGGGATTTACTCACAGCTTTCGGCCAAAAACAATAAAATAGTGAGCCTGAGTGTAAATATCTATTTGATAGCCATAATTTATTCTCACTTTGAAATGATTGCCGTCAGTCTGTTGGCACTTTGCTGTTTTTTTAAACCTGATGACTCGTCTCGTCAGTTTGACAACATGTCATCACAGCTTATTGTGGCCTGAAGATGTTCCATAGTGGTAACATACTCAAGCTATTATTGCGAAGAAAGCCCCAAATTATTTTTTTTTGAATAACATTTTATTTTATAATATTTAGAAAAGAATATAATAACTTTTAGTCTCTTTCTTTGGTTTATTTGCATACCGATATAATGCATAAATACTGTAAATATTGCATTTACTGTATTAGTTACCCAACTGTTGTATCCCTTTTAATGTTTCTACTGGTACTATTGTGAAACTGATACTATTTTGTTAAAGATAAAAAAAATGAATTACATTTTTGTACAAAGGAAAAAAGATACAATAAAAATATTTAAATATAAAAACTAAATTACATGTAATTCATGTTCATGCTATGTTTATTATGTTTAGAAGTTAATTGTAGCTGTATTTGAGTAACCTCTAAAATAAAATTCTACAAATAGAAATGAAGATTCTTATTATTTATTATTTAAAAAAATTAAGATCTAATCTTTGTAAAAAAACTAACAAAAAAAAAACATAAATATTGAAAAAATTATGATTAAAAAAGCTGTTTATAGGATGATTTTAACTATACGTTAATGCTACTGTCTTTTTCATTCTAGTGTTTAGAAGAGTTCTACAAATGAAAAGGATTATTATTACTTTTATTATTTTTGGTTAGAATTTAAATCCACATTTTTGTAAAAATAAATAAATAAATAAATAAATGGGTTATACTTGTATAGCGCTTTCCTACCTTCAAGGTACTCAAAGCGCTTTGACAGTTATTCCACATTCACCCATTCACACACACATTCACACACTGATAGCGGGAGCTGCCATGCAAGGCGCTAACCAGCAGCCATCAGGAGCAAGGGTGAAGTGTCTTGCCCAAGGACACAACGGGCGTGACTAGGATGGTAGAAGGTGGGGATTGAACCAGGAACCCTCAGGTGGCTGGCACACGGCCACTCTCCCAACCGCGCCACATCTGTTGTGTCCTTGAGCAAGACACAGTAATACAAAAATGTACTTTATATTTTACAACTTTGAAACATTTTTATTTGTAGAACACCAGACTAAATTAATCCATGCTGCTCTTTTTTATGCCCCTCTTCTCATGTCAAGTAAGTTTTGTTATTGTTTATAGTTTTTTGCCTTTGTGCTATAGTGTTTTTTTTTCATAACCACGTTTTGTACTTCCGCCTTTGTGCACGCTTTTTGTTAATCCCCTTTTGAGTTAAAATATTAAACATGTCCTCACCTGCACGCCACGTATGGTCCAATTAATTTGCACCACTGGAGAACCAACCACGCCACAGACCGAGTCAGGACAGATGTCGCCAGCAAAAAAGTTCTCCAGCAAGTTTGGACGAAGGAACGTGGGAGGTCCTGCGCGCCATGGAAGCCGAGACACTTCGCTATTCCCCCATGGAGCGCAAGGACCTCATGTGGGGTCCGACCGGCAAACTGGTGCCGATCAGCTCCGTTTGGCCCGGGGACGTTGGCGCGTCATCCCTGTCCCGAAAGCGGCGCTCCAGACCAAGAACGTCAGGGAAGGTGAGCGGACAGCACGCGGCGCTCCCGCAAGCTCCTCCCCCTCCGGGCGGAAATGGGCCGCAGCCTGCCCGGCTTACCCAGGATGACATCACAGACCAGGATTTTTTTTTTCTAAATTATTTTTCTTTTGATCACCCGCCTCCAACCAAGGACTCTAAAAACATGATAAGACATTACCAGGACATGTTTTTAGAAATCAGCTCCTGTCAAGCCAAGCCACCCAAATTTCATGACCCGCCCCCCAGGACTCAAGTCACACCCAAGTCAAGAAACAATTCTTTTTTTTTACCCACAAAAGCCCAGGTGGGGGGGAAGGAAAGACATTTTGCCCCCCTCCTGACCTCCCTCCACCCACCCCAAAAGACGGTTCCAGACCGCGGGGAGCTCGTCTGGGATCCGCTCCTTGAGGGGGGGGGCTAGGGCTGGGAACTGTTCTGGTGGGGTCGCTAAGTTTTGTCACGCCAAGCCACAGCCTCCAGCACGACCACCACCACCAGTCTTTCGTCACGCCAAGCCACAGCCACCAGCACGGCCGCCACCACCAGTCTTTCGTCACGCCAAGCCACAGCCACCAGCACGGCCGCCACCAGTCTTTCGACCTGCCAAGCCGCAACCCCCAGCTAGGCCACCTGCACCAAAGCTAGCACCTGTCGCAGCACCAAAGCTACCACCTGTCGCAGCTTCACGCCAACCGCCACCAGTCGCAGCTTCACGCCAAGCGCCACCAGTCGCAGCTTCACGCCAAGCGCCACCGGTCGCAGCTTCACGCCAAGCGCCACCGGTCGCAGCTCCACGCCAAGCGCCGCCAGTCGCAGCTCTACGCCGCCAAGCGCCGCCAGTCGCAGCTCCACGCCGCCAAGCGCCGCCAAGCGCCGCCAGTCACAGCTCCACGCCGCCAAGCGCCGCCAGTCGCAGCTCCACGACGCCAAGCGCCGCCAGTCGCAGCTCCACGACGCCAAGCGCCGCCAGTCGCAGCTTCACGACGCCAAGCTCCGCCAGTCGCAGCTTCACGACGCCAAGTGCCGCCAGTCGCAGCTTCACGACGCCAAGTGCCGCCAGTCGCAGCTTCACGACGCCAAGTGCCGCCAGTCGCGACGCGACCCCTCAAGCCAAGACCAAGATCCCCCAAGTCCAAGCCAAGACCAAGATCCCCCAAGTCCAAGCCAAGACCAAGATCCCCCAAGTCCAAGCCAAGACCAAGATCCCCCAAGTCCAAGCCAAGACCAAGACCCCCCACGCCAAGACCAAGTCCAAGACCAACCATGCCAAGACCAAATCCAAGACCAAGACCAACCATGCCAAGACCAACCATGGCCACGCCAAGCTTTGCCGCCCGACGTGCCACGCCAAGCTTCGCCGCCCGACGTGCCACGCCAAGCTTCGCCACCTGCTTCATCTGCAGTTTCCACGTCTGCCACGATGACGACGCATCCACCTCGTCGGCCATGGATGTGGCCAGTCCATGGGCGTCCGCCACGCCAGGTACGCCGACCTCCTCGTCGGCCACGGATGTGGCCACTACCTGGTCGGCCGCCACGCCAAGTGCGTCCACCTCCTCGTCGGCCATGGATATGGCCATTCCCGTGTCGCCCACCTCGTCAGGTACAGCGGCAGTCTATGCGTCGCCGCCACCTGATCCTTCCCCGGTGGATTTGGGGACACCTGGTCTGGCGACCCACCGCCATGGCCCCCTCCCGCCCTCCCATGACTCTCGATCCTGCCTTGTTTTGTTTGTTTTGGACATCTGGGATCTGTCCGTAAGGGGGGTGGGCTCTGTCATGTCTGTGATTATGTTTTGTTTTAGTCATGTTCGGTTTTGGTTTTGGACTTTTTGTGCACTTTTATTTGTCACCATAGCAACCATTAGTTTCACCTGGTTCACATCGTCATGTCACGCACCTGTTCACGTTTAGAGTCACGCACCTGTTTCCACTGATCATGTCACTATATAAGTTTTTCGGTTTCTGTTGTTCGTCCTGGCGACATCACACTCCTGCCACTCTGTTCACCCTCATGATCCATGCTGCTCTTTTTTATGCCCCTCTTCTCATGTCAAGTAAGTTTTGTTATTGTTCATAGTTTTTTGCCTTTGTGCTATAGTGTTTTATTTTCATAGCCACGTTTTGTACTTCCGCCTTTGTGCGCGCTTTTTGTTAATCCCCTTTTGAGTTAAAATATTTGTAGGAGCCATTTAAGGCATCCTTATTTTTGTGTTGGCATTACTTTCTTTTGTCACTAGGTGGCGGGCTTTTTGGGTTGAGCAGTGCAGGGGGGAAGGCATATGTAGGAGCACAGGTGAGCCAAACGAGGAAGGACTCAGGTGTGGGAGCACAAACCGTTCTTACCAGCAACAGACAGCAGCAGACAGCAGCAGACAACAGCAAACCACAGCAGACAACAGCAACAGGCAGGAGAACATATAACACAATATCACTGCAATAATCCCTGGCATGTTTCATTCACTCTGCAAATTCGTTAATAAATATGCATAAACTGGATTTCCGACTGGACCTCACTTCATATACAATGTTTGCTACTGCGTAGGATCACTCCCTCAAACCTGTTGAGTAATGACAATAAATTGGAACATTTGAAGGTGAAGATTGCCATTACAGTCAAGTAAGAACGGTGCTCTTCGAGTGAAAAGGACAACAAGAAGAACACCGAAGGACATCAAAAAGCCGCAAGAGGACAAACTGTGCCACGGCCACGCTGCTGCTCATCAGCCAGGGTGATTGGAAACACCTGCCAGCTCTATTGGGTGAGTTGTGTGGAGCTGAAAGCAGCACAAGGGACTTGGCCAATTATGTCTGGTGGCAAAGATGTGGATCCTGAAAAGGAAAATGTACAATATTTTGGAAAGGGAAAAAGAGCCATAACGTATACTGCCAAAAGCTTGGAAATGAAAGTTGACAAGTATCATAAAGCAATAGGAGCATGTGTTAAAAAAGCTGCTAAAATAAGGGACACAATGAAACAACTCATGCATTCAAATGAAAATGATGAAAATGCAAATGCTGTAAGGGGTTACTTGGATGAATTGATTTATTTGTGTGGAGAGGCAAGGGAAAATCATTCCTCATTGATTGCCTTACCATTGCCTGAAGAGAAACTTGATAGAAAAAATGACTGGTTCCAAGAAAAGATTAAGATACTCGAAGGTTTCATAAAACTTGTGCATGAATGGTTATCAGAAGTGAAAAAGCTAACCACACATGACACTGCCCCTGTGGAAGAGGAGTCCCAATTGCATGTCTCTGAAACACATGGCTCAGTTGAAACGCAAGTCCAAGATGAAATGCATGTCCCACTTGCCCATGATGAACATTTATGTTCATCATGGTGTCCACTTTCTGATATTGGAGCCCAGGACAGGGCATCGAATGTCTCAATCACACGCAGTTCCATAACATCAACAACCTCTTCTACCTCATCTGCTCGCATTCGAGCCCAGGCCGAAAAGGCTGCTCTAATGGCAGAAGCTGCTGCATTGGAGAAAAAACATCAGATTGAATCACAACAAAGAATTCAACAGGAACAATTCGCAAAACAACAGGAACAATTCGCAAAACAACAGGAACAACTCAGAATGGAAAAGGAAAAGTTGGAAATGGAAACCAAGCTGGCAGCAGCAAATGCAAGGGAGCAAGTTTTTGCAACCATGGGATCTAGGGAAGGATCAAGACTGTCAAGAATGAGCTCTGAATCACACAAGGTAGCTGCTGCTCCAAAGAAAACAATGCCCCTATCTGACACACAGGTTGGGAAGCCAAAACAATTCATATATGAAAAATATACCGAAGCTCATTACATGACTCCAAGACAGGCTGCTCACTCTTTAATGCAAACTGACAATCTGTCAAAATCAACTGTACCAATGAAAAAAGAGGATGTTAAAGGTCATACAGGTCACACTACATCCCCTGTCACAAATGCCATCAAACAAGATCACATTCTTGATTTACTAAAAGCACAACATGATTTCAATGCCTTATTGGTTAAGCAGAATGTCCATTCCTCTTTACCATCAAGAGACGTACCTGTGTTTGATGGAGATCCGTTTCAGTATGAAACCTTTATAAGGGCATTTGAATATGGAGTGGAGAAAAAGTGTGACACCTATGACTGTTTGCATTATTTGTAACAATATACTAGAGGGCATCCAAAAGAGCTGGTTCAAAGTTGCCAACATATGCCTCCGTCCCAGGGCTACCAGAAGGCAAGACAGCTACTCAAGGAACATTTTGGTAATGAATATCATATTGCAACAGCATATATGGAAAAGGCTTTTTCCTGGGGAACAATTAAATTGGAGGATATAAAAGGATTGAGAGCATTCTCTCTATTCCTCAGAAGTTGTTCCAATGCAATGGAAAATCTGGCCTATATGGAAGAAATGAATGTTGTTTCTAATATGAGGACCATCATCCTAAAGCTTCCACACAAGCTCAGAGAGCAGTGGAGGAACAAGGCCTGTGACCTACAGGAGAAGCAAGGCCATCGTGCCATTTTCCCAGACCTTGTGAACTTTATTGAAAAACAAGTCAAAATACTCTCTGATCCACTGTTTGGGAACATTCAGGACCATAAGCAATCAACTGTCAAACCCTCATCCGTCCCTATGCCAAGAGGAAAGTCAAGTCCAAGAAGCAGCTTTGCAACAACATTAATACCCATAGAAACTGTGGAGTCAAATGAAGGAAAAAGGAATGTGATTGTCAAATCTCACAGTTGTCTGTTCTGTAAGAAGAGTGGTCACACACTGGAGTGCTGTCCACAATTCAAGAGGAAGAAGCACAAAGAAAAAATAGACTTCTTAAAGGAAAAAGGAGTCTGTTTTGGCTGTCTGAAAATAGGACATTTAAGTCGAGACTGCAGAAATCTTCTATTATGTGAAATCTGTAAACAACAACATCCACAAATACTCCACATTGAACAGACAGAACAAACACAAACCAAATCAATTGGAACCAATGCTGTTGTCCCACCTCCCAAGCATACTTGTGGTCATATTGGGGCCGGGAACCACTCCTCCATCTACTCCATTGTACCTGTACAAGTTAAAAGCAACAAGGGAGACACAGTAATACAAACATGTGCATTTTTGGATCATGGAAGCACCTCCACATTCTGCACAGAAAAACTGATGCAAAGACTGAACATTACAGGACAAAGAACAAACATCCTTCTCAAAACCATGAATCAAGTGAAACCCGAAACCAGCTACAACATCACTGGACTGGAAATAGCCGGGATAAATACGAATGACTTTATTCAATTGCCTGATGTATTTACACACAAAACCATGCCAGTTTCACCACACAATATTCCAAAACAGCAGGATTTGAAACACTGGCCATATCTAAATCATATCACATTACCTGAAGTTGACTCTGACATCGACCTCCTCATTGGCACGAATGCCTCTAAGGTACTGGAACCCTGGGATGTGGTCAATAGCCAGGAGGATGGGCCATACGCAGTGATGACCCTATTGGGATGGGTCATTTATGGTCCTTTAAAAGGAGATGACACCAGCAGGCATAATGGCTGCCCTGTTGCTGATGTCAATAGAATATCTATTCTAAACCTGGAGGAGTTATTAGTCAAACAGTACAAACAAGATTTCAGTGAAAGATCCAGTAAGGAAACAGAGGAAATGTCAAGAGAAGAGGAAAAGTTTCTTGATATTGTGAGTCACTCTGCAAAGATTAAAGATGAGCATTACTGTTTAAACTTACCTTTTAAAGAAGAAGATCCCATCATGCCGAACAACCGTTGTATTGCAGAGCAACGCATCCAGAGCCTGAAACGCAAGTTCAACAAAAATGAAAAGTTCCATAAAGAATATACATCTTTCCTCACAGATATGATTGACAGTGGCTATGCTGAATTGGTACCAGCAGACCAGCTGAATAGAAAAGATGGAAGACTCTGGTATATTCCACATCATGGTGTGCACCACTCAAAAAAAGGAACATTAAGAGTTGTTTTTGACTGTGGTGCAGTCTTTAAAGGAACATCACTGAACTGTGAACTACTTCAGGGTCCTGATCTTACCAACTCACTTATCGGAGTCCTCATCAGATTCAGACAAGAACCGGTTGCCTTGATGGCAGACATTAAAGCCATGTTCCATCAGGTTGAGGTGTCTGATAAGCATGTCGACTACCTGAGATTCTTATGGTGGCCTGACGGTGATATGCAGCAAGATGTGACTGAATATAGGATGAAGGTACATCTATTTGGAGCTGTGTCATCACCAAGTTGTGCAAATTTCGCTTTGAGGAAAACTGCTGAAGACAACCAAGCTCATTTTCCACCTGAGGTGACAGACACAGTACGCCATAACTTTTATGTCGATGACTGTTTACGTTCGATTCCCACAGAACAAGAAGCAGTACAATTAGTAAAAGATCTGACTGCTCTCTGCCAAATGGGTGGGTTTACTCTGTCCAAATGGATCAGCAACAGCCGTGCTGTATTAACATCTATTCCACAAGAGCACAGGGCTAAAGAAATCAAGGAGTTGGATTTGGACAAGGACAATCTACCAATGGAAAGAGCCCTAGGACTACACTGGTGTGTGGAAACTGATGTGTTCAAGTTCACAGTTGTTTTACCAGAAAGACCACACACTAGACGTGGCATTTTGTTTGTGGTCAGCTCTGTATATGACCCTTTAGGATTTCTAGGACCATTTACTCTGCCAGCCAAAATGATTATGCAGGAGCTCTGCAGGGAAAAGCTTGGATGGGATGAAACCATACCACACGTTTTCTCTCAACAGTGGACAGGATGGCTAGGAGAAGGAGTTTAAAGTTGACCGGTGCATGAAGCCTACACACTTTGGTCAAATCACACACTCACAGCTGCATCACTTTTCGGATGCCAGTGAGAGTGGCTACGGAACCGTCTCATATCTAAGACTGGAAAACAAAAACAAAGAAGGGCATGTTGCATTCATCATGGGAAAATCAAGAGTGGCACCATTAAAACAAATGACAATTCCCAGAATGGAACTGGCTGCAGCTGTCCTCGCTTTCAAAGTTGACACAATGCTGCGAAAGGATCTACAGTTAAAACTGGAGAAATCATTTTTCTGGACGGATAGCACAACCGTGCTTAAATACATAAGCAACGAAACCAAACGCTTTAAAACATTTGTAGCAAACAGAGTCTCTTTTGTAAGGGATGCTACCGACATATCACAATGGAGATACGTGAGCACAAAGGAAAACCCTGCAGATGCAGCATCAAGAGGGCTGACAGCAGATCGCTTCCTAGGCTACAAAAATTGGATAAGAGGACAAGATTTTCTCTGGGAAGCAAGCCAAGAATGGCCAATCTTGCAAGTTGAATCCAAAATATCTGTTGATGATCCAGAGATCAAACCTGGCATCACAGTAAATGCCATTGTCAAAAGTCAGTTGAACCCAACTAACTATTTCATCCACTACTTCTCATCCTGGATGAAACTGAAGATTGCAACAGCCTGGCTTTTAAAAGTAAAGACCACACTCTTGCAACTGACTAGGAAAAGAAAAGAAGTTCAAACTGCTGTGAGTAGTGTTGAAAATTATCCTGTCAAATTAAAGAAGAAGATTGAAGAGGAGATGCAAGTATTTAAAGCCACACTTCATGGACAGTGCTTATCTCCCCAAGATCTAATCCAAGCAGAGAATGCAGTCATCTCATTCAGTCAAGGTGAATGATTTCAAGGGGAAATGTCTGTTCTACAGACTGAGAAAAATGTCAAAAGAAACAGTCATTTGTACAAATTGGATCCAGTGCTGGAGGATGGACTTCTCAGAGTAGGTGGTCGCCTGAATAGGCTAGCAATGCCTGAAGAAATCAAACATCCGATTATTCTCTCTAAGGACCTCCACATATCCACACTACTATTATGCCACATCCATAAGCAACTCGGACATGCAGGAAGAAATTACATGCTGTCTTGTCTCCGCAAAAAATATTGGATCATCAAAGCCAATTCTGCTGCAAGAAAAGTCATAAATGACTGTATTGTGTGCAAACGACAGAGGAGTAAAGTCGGAGAGCAAAAAATTTCAGACTTACCTTTGGAAAGAATCCAACCAGACAAACCTCCATTCACGAATGTAGGAGTGGACTACTTCGGTCCTATAGAAATCAAAAGAGGACGAAGTCTTGTTAAAAGGTATGGTGTAATTTTCACCTGCATGGCAAGCAGGGCAGTACACCTGGAAGTTGCACATACACTTGACATAGACTCCTGTATCCATGCATTAAGGAGATTAATCTGTCGAAGAGGTCAAGTTTCATCTCTGAGATCGGACAATGGTACAAACTTTGTAGGAGCGGAAAAAGAATTAAAGACAGCATTGAACAGCTTGAATCAGGATAAAATCCAGAACGCTATGCTACAGCAAGGTATAAAGTGGAACTTTAATCCCCCTGCAGCTTCCCATCACGGTGGTGTATGGGAACGACTAATCCGCATGATACGGAGTGTATTGCGCTCTGTTCTTCGTCAACAAGTACTTGATGATGAAGGATTGCAAACTTTAATGTGTGAGATTGAAGCAATCTTAAATGACCGACCCATAACCAAATCCTCTGACGACCCCATGGACCTGGAAGCGCTGACCCCAAACCATCTTCTTTTGCTAAAAACCAATCCAATATTGCCACCTGGACTCTTTGTAAAGGAGGATCTGTACATCAAACGTAGATGGAAACAAGTACAATACATGGCAGATCTCTTTTGGAAACGATGGACAAAAGAATACTTACTTTTAATCCAAGAACGTCAGCGATGGACCAGAGCCAAGAGAAGTTTTGCCCCTGGTGACATTGTGGTGGTGGTCGATTCCACTGCCCCACGAGGATCCTGGTTACTGGGGAGAATACTGGAAACTATTCCTGATGCAAAAGGTCTTGTACGCACAGTTCGACTAAAGACCAAAAACAACATACTGGAAAGACCAATAACCAAGATATGTCTCCTCCAAAATACTGAAATTGAAGATTAATGAAGATTCAAGATTAATGAACTATAAATGCCAACATATTTTTATTTTGATATTATGAAAGAAAAAAAAAAAACGAAAAAAAAAAATAATTGAGAATAAGAATCATGTAAAAGTGAATTTGAATGGCTCCCTTCCAAGTAATTGTTACAATGTAAACAATTAGGGGCCGGTGTGTAGGAGCCATTTAAGGCATCCTTATTTTTGTGTTGGCATTACTTTCTTTTGTCACTAGGTGGCGGGCTTTTTGGGTTGAGCAGTGCAGGGGGGAAGGCATATGTATGAGCACAGGTGAGCCAAACGAGAAAGGACTCAGGTGTGGGAGCACAAACCGTTCTTACCAGCAGCAGACAGCAGCAGACAGCAGCAGACAACAGCAAACCACAGCAGACAACAGCAACAGGCAGGAGAACATATAACACAATATCACTGCAATAATCCCTGGTATGTTTCATTCACTCTGCAAATTCGTTAATAAATATGCATAAACTGGATTTCCGACTGGACCTCACTTCATATACAATGTTTGCTACTGCGTAGGATCACTCCCTCAAACCTGTTGAGTAATGACAATAAATTGGAACATTTGAAGGTGAAGATTGCCATTACAATATTAAACATATCCTCACCTGCACGCCACGTATGGTCCAATTCATTTGCACCACTGGAGAACCAACCACGCCACAGACCGAGTCATGACACTCAGTCTGGAACCCCTCTCCAGTGGCCCAGACTTAGACTGAATATTTTTAAAAAAAAATTGTTTTATCCCCAGCGTTGACCTGTTTCTCACTTTTTTTGTAAGGGGCGCCAGTTGGCAGACACGTCAGCGATCCTGTTCTGTCTCCCTGTAATGTTTGTCTGCTCTTGAATGGGATTAATAAAGTATTTCTGATTCTGTACTGTAATATTTGCAAGGGAGGGGCAAGTGTCCTATGATTGTACTGTACTATATTTACTTATTGGTAGTAGCAGTATAAAGTTATTAAGATTTGACTTGGCATTATTGTTGTTTATGTTTGACATCATGGTTACACAAATGTGTTCTCTTTGGGTCATTTTCATCTTTTTGTGATTATTGGTGCTAACCGAAAGTGTTGAATTAGGTTTAGTCACACATATTCTACACAATACTATCACACAGTACAGTAGTAGTAGAACTAGTGGACAATGTCCACTTCCAGGAACTTCTTGTTGTCCGCCGCAGTCAACATTGCAGCCGTTGGACCATAGGCGACAATTCCGAGCACCCATGTGGAATTGATGGCAAATTCTTTCTCACCACCAAGCAAAAACCACACATGCTCAGGCCCCTTCTGCACTAAGCCGGCTAAGGTTATCCGTGTCCACACACACACACACAATGGTCGTTTAAGACCCCCTTGCCCCCTCCGTCCGCCGGCGCAACGCGACCTAGTACGCATGGGCGGAAAATGCGCACGTCATAGTCACTTCCAGTGTTGCTTTGTGTGCAAGTTCTTAAATTGAACTTATCTGAACAATATCCTTTGTTGTAGTATTTAAATTAACTGAAATCCAGTGTGCTGTGGGGCCCTATTGTAGTGAATCACACCTGAGACATCATAAATTAATAAAATCTTTAATGGACATGTCAAAGTAAACAATGTGATAAAGAACATTTTACATCAATAAAACTAGGGATCTAGATATCTGGTCAGGACACTCCTCACTCTTTTGTATTCACCTTCATTGTCCATTCGTTTTTGGTGACTTTATATACTCTGGACATCAGTGTGTAAAGGATATCACCACATGGGCTCAGGAACACTTCAGAAACCCACTGTCAGTAACTACAGTTGGTCGCTACATCTGTAAGTGCAAGTTAAAACTCTCCTATGCAAGGCGAAAACCAATTATCAACAACACCCAGAAACGCCGTCGGCTTCACTGGGCCTGAGCTCATCTAAGATGGACTGATACAAAGTGGAAAAGTGTTCTGTGGTCTGACGAGTCCACATTTCAAATTGTTTTTGGAAACTGTGGATGTTGTGTCCTCCGGACCAAAGAGGAAAAGAACCATCCGGATTGTTATAGGCGCAAAGTTGAAAAGCCAGCATCTGTGATGGTATGGGGGTGTATTAGTGCCCAAGTCATGGGTAACTTACACATCTGTGAAGGCGCCATTAATGCTGAAAGGTACATACAGGTTTTGGAGCAACATATGTTGCCATCCAAGCAACGTTACCATGGACGCCCCTGCTTATTTCAGCAAGACAATGCCAAGCCACGTGTTACATCAACGTGGCTTCATAGTAAAAGAGTGCGGGTACTAGACTGGCCTGCCTGTAGTCCAGACCTGTCTCCCATTGAAAATGTGTGGCACATTATGAAGCCTAAAATACCACAACGGAGACCCCCGGACTGTTGAACAACTTAAGCTGTACATCAAGCAAGAATGGGAAAGAATTCCACCTGAGAAGCTTAAAAAATGTGTCTCCTCAGTTCCCAAATGTTTACTGAGTGTTGTTAAAAGGAAAGGCCATGTAACACAGTGGTGAACATGCCCTTTCCCAACTACTTTGGCACGTGTTGCAGCCATGAAATTCTAAGTTAATTATTATTTGCAAAAAAAAATAAAGTTTAGGAGTTTGAACATCAAATATCTTGTCTTTGTAGTGCATTCAATTGAATATGGGTTGAAAAGGATTTGCAAATCATTGTATTCCGTTTATATCTACATCTAACACAATTTCCCAACTCATATGGAAACGGGGTTTGTAAACGATCGATGAGTCCATACAAAGCTAAGAGCCGGAGATTCAAGAAATACACAATGCACTTACCAGTGTAAAAAATTGTCCGAGGAGGGGAACCTTAAACGATAGTTTAGTGTGGCTGAAACGGGGGTTTAGGCTAAATAATTATCCGTTTAAGGGGTTATCCGGTTTAGTGTAGACATAGCCTCAGAAAATTACCGTCAGATTTACCGCCCGTCCGATCACCCACTGGCAGAAATGTAGATCGGCGCCTATGCGTTGGGCTCTTCCCAGGCAGACTGGAACCATTCACAAAGAGCGAAAAAGCCTTGTGTGACAGATGCGCACCAGTTGTAACCTTTCCTCACCTCTACTGTGCAACAGAAGCCAGTTTCAACGGTGTCGTCGTATATTCTTGTTCTACTAATTAATAATGACAATTTATTGGGAAGAGTCATTCCTTCAGTTTGAAACGCCAGTAAATGTGTCGCCGGCCCGGCCTCGTTTCACTTAACGGCGGGACCACATTCACGGTGCCACATCAACAGAAACCTGAATCCCTGACTAAATCATTGATTGGAGTAATAGTGCTGAGTTGTGTGGAAAAGGACCAAAAAAAAAAAGCCAAATGGAAAAGCGATTGAGTCCTTCAGCAGATGTTTTTTCAATCCTCCATGTTGGATATGTGCTGCTGATGAATTCACTGGCACTGTTAAAAAAAATGTTTTACGTGTTTTTGAATGGTGTTATGTAGCATGAAGTTGTATAAATATGTAAATGACGTGTACTGTACATTGTTTGCCAATGCGATGCAGTCTTTGATCTATCTGGGATTTCCTTAACAGAGATCCTAACTGGCTATCCATTGCAACCCCGTTGCCAAGACGCGTTTAACGCATCATGTTAAGCGATGATTGATGCAGCATGAGGGGGTTGAGGTCACTTCCCATGTTTGCGCGTGATCAGGTTGCAGGTGCGTGCTCCATGACTGTGCAGGTTGTGTTACCGCCGAGCTAATGTGCTAACAGTTGTCGCATCAGAGGGAACTAGAAACTTTTTAATGTTGGATATTTTGTCTGAGTACGTAAGAAGACAGAAACTGTTTTGGTTTGGAATAGACTGATGTGTGTAGTTGTATAGCACTGGAACATTACCCTGTGGTGTCCCACAAGGCTTAGTTCTCCGACCGCTGTCATTAAAACATGACATGTTCCCTCAGCCATTATTACTAACTGTTGGTTGGTTTTATGTACATGCAAATGCAGGCGACAGAGAATATTGTTGTAGTCGATTAGCTTCCATTAGTTATCTTTTACAAGTATCCATCCATCCATCCATTTTCTACCGCTTGTCCCTTTCGGGGTCGCGGGGGGTGCTGGAGCTGGAGCCATAACCACGGTGAACTCTCATAGGCACTGATTTTATAGTTTAGCACCTCTCTGTGTGCAATTTGTACTTTCCACCCACAGTCTGAATGCTTCTGTATATATGTATATAGTATCCATCCATCCATTTTCTACCGCTTGTCCCTTTTGGGGTCGCTGGAGCCTATCTCAGCTGCATTCGGGCGTAAGGCGGGGTACACCCTGGACAAGTCGCCACCTCATCACAGGGCCAACACAGATAGACATTCACACTCACATTCACACACTAGGGCCAATTTAGTGTTAGCAATCAACCTATCCCCAGGTGCATGTCTTTGGAGGTGGGAGGAAGCCGGAGTACCCGGAGGGAACCCACGCAGTCACGGGGAGAACATGCAAACTCCACACAGAAAGGTCCCGAGCGCAGGATCGAATCCCAGACCTTCGTATTGTGAGGCAGATGCACTAACCCAGGGGTGTCCATTTGCGGCCCGCAGCTAATTGTTTACCGGCCCGCCACACATTCTGGAAATACTATTGTAAAAATAAAAAAGAACATAAAAAAAAGTGGAATGAGGTGAAATCTAACGAGAAAAAGTTGCAATATTGACACAAAAGCTGCCATGCAGGCTGTTTTTTTTTTCTTTTGTCGTTCTTCAGTTTTCTTTTTTTGCCATTTAAAAAAAAATAATAATAATGACAAAAAATCCATGTTATAATGAATTATTTTCAGGGCTCCAATTACTTCAAATATTTCACTTTAAAAAAATGTATGTGGTAAATATTGCATATATTGTGTAGTAGCCATATAAAAACATCAAAGTTTTCTTTGACAAAAGCGCATAAAACAAAGAAAATAATAGTTCCAGCATAAAATCGACAGATATATCTGAAGTTGATCTCGTAACTTAAGTGTTGAAAGTAAAAGAAAAACCTAATAAACATGTATCACTTTATGAGTGGGGCACCTTTTGGATCCCAAATATATTTAGTGATTTTTTATTTATCTTTTCACTGTGATTACTCAAAAATATGAAATAATTAAAATCAATGGCGTCCTGCATTATTGATATTTTAGGGCTCTAATTACTAAATACTGCATATTTCAGTTTTACTATAAAAAAACGAAGTTGTTTTTGACAGAAAAGCCATAAAACATTTTTTAAAATTTGTATTACTTTATATCAACTTGAAGTTGATATAGAGATTTACTGTAAGCGTTAAATAATTTAAAAAAATAATAATAATCTGATTTATTTTTAACATTTTAATGACTGAGACCCTTTATGGTCCCCGGGACCCCTAAAGGTAAAATAGATTTAAAAAAGCATATATTTTGTTATGGTTTGAAAAGGAAAAATTTAAAAATGGCCCCCACATGCTTTAATTTTTCCGTGTGCGGCCCTCAGTGGAAAAAGTTTGGACACCCCTGCACTAACCCGTCTTCCCCCGTGCTGCCCTATGTATATAGTATAATATTCAATATTTAAACAACACTTTCAGAACATTCGTTCCCAGGACTGGACTGTGCACCTTACCTCCTTTTGCACTATTTTTATTTTCTTTCCTTCCTATGTTTTGCATATTTGTAGACTGTCGCACTGATACTGGAGTTGCTTTTAATCTCATTGTACCTGTGTATAGTTACAATAAAAGGCATTCTATTCTATTCTATCTCTATTTCACTAATTATGTATCTGACAATTAACAATTATAACAGTTTCTCCCTTCAGCATGAACTTCACAGCCGTAAATTGTTTGACCCAAAACATTCTCAGAGCCCGCAGACCTCCTAGCTCTGGTTCTAAACATTTGGATACAAATTAAACACTTTTTTTTTGTATCTAAAATCGCTTCCTCAGCGGTTTTCCAGAGTCGACAGCCAGCTTCTGGAGCTGCTATTAATTATTATGACATGGCCACTGAGGAAGAATTCCACTTGATTAAACACTTGTACTTGGAAACACTTGTAAATATATAAAAGAGACATCATTAGGATTCCATCCTGGATATGCGAGACCTTTTGCAAATCTCTTGAAAACCTTTTAAGGATTTTGGCAATACTGCCAGGCCGTCGTTGTCAGGTGTCTTTTTCAAAAAGTGTCACGTTTATATCAAAGAATGCACTTTATTGGAAAATGTTTGGGTGGAAAAGAAAGCAGGAAACCTTTAGATGGATACATGGATGGAAGTGAGAGACTTTTAACAACTTAAAGAAGCCAGACAAGATAAGACATTTTACTACTTCTTTACCATGCTTGGATTTACAAAATCTTTTACTTACGTTTTATGGCTTTAGCTTTTGCATAGCAATAGAAAAAAAGTGTAGAATCCCCCCAAAAAAGTTTAATAGCTACCCCTGATGTCTTGTATCACTCCAAATTGTTCTTTTTATGTACATTTGCTCAACCAAAACACTCTTAAACTGAATATGCATTCAAGGTACCGTTAGTTTTTTACGAGAACAGCTTCGATCTTGATGGACGCTTAAAGTGCGTCCACCCTGAGTTGGCACGGGAGTTTCAACCCGTGGTTCGCTGTCTCGCTGCCTTAATGCCGGTCACTTTTGTCCGGCCTCAGTCCCTTCCTCTTCGCCTCCTGCCAGCTTGGGAGAGAAGGAAAAAGATAGTTTGAGACTGGGCTGTTCTAAAGGCGCATCAGTGCTCTCAGACTAACAAATAGCATGTTTAGCAAAGCAAGTGTTCAGACGTCTCCAAAATGAGCAGACGATGTTACAGCGTTAGTCAGTTTAGCATCCAGGTGCAGCAGCAAGCATGGCAGCAACCAATTAAAAAGCAAAAAGCAATCACCTTTTAATGATGGAATTACTATTTCTTGCTGAGAGTTATGATTTTTTTTTTTTAGAACATTACTGCAGGTATTTTACTTGGTTTTGCATCATTTTTCATCGACCAACCGAACCCATATTTTCCTACTATAATCCGCTACTTTTTTCCCAAGCTTTGTACCCTGCAGCTTGTACAAAGGTTTGGCTATTCTATGGATTTTTCTACACTAGCAGCTAAATTATGGAATGGATTAAGCAAAGAAATCAAACAATGTACTTAAATTATGCACTTTAAGAAACTGCTCAAACTCAAAAAGTGTAAATAAACATTTCCAAAATATTTCTATGTAAATATCTAATTTCACGATGTACCATGTACCGTATTTTTCGGACTATAAGTCGCAGTTTTTTTCATAGTTTGGCCGGGGGTGCGACTTATACTCAGGAGCGACTTATGTGTGAAATTATCAACACATTACTGTAAAATATCAAATAATATTATTTAGCTCATTCACGTAAGAGACTAGACGTATACGATTTCATGGGATTTAGCGATTAGGAGTGACAGATTGTTTGGTAAACGTATAGCATGTTCTATAAGTTATAGTTATTTGAATGACTCTTACCATAATATGTTACGTTAACATACCAGGCACGTTCTCAGTTGGTTATTTATGCCTCATATAACGTACACTTATTCAGCCTGTTGTTCACTATTCTTTATTTATTTTAAATTGCCTTTCAAATGTCTATTCTTGGTGTTGGGTTTTATCAAATAAATTTCCCCAAAAAATGTGACTTATACTCCAGTGCGACTTATATATGTTTTTTCCTTCTTTATTATGCATTTTCGGCCGGTGCGATTTATACTCCGGAGTGACTTATACTCCGAAAAATACGGTCCATCCGCAGCTTGTAGTCCGGTGCGGCTAATATATGAAAAAAATGTTTTTTCTTCTACAATTTATTGGGTGCGGCTTATATACCGGTGTGGCTTATCATCCGGAAAATACAGTATCTGCAACTTGTAAATCTTTATGGAGCCTACAAAAAGTAAAAATTAAGACAAAATATGTCCGTAATCTGTCCCTCAAGGGTTTTGCGGGCTTTGTTATGGTTGTCGTGGCCTAAAATGCCGGATTTGTGAATTAATGAATTTGTTATCAATGTTTTAAGTGTTCCTTAACTTAAAGAAATCACTAAATTTCAACAAAAATTGGAAATAAATACCATGTTAATGTACTGTTTTAATTCATTACAACTAATATTAGTAATTTGTAATCATAATTACCGTAATTTCCGGACTATAAGCCGCTACTTTTTCCCCTCGTTCTGGTCCCTGCGGCTTATACAACGGTGCAGCTTATTTACGGCCTGTTCTTCTCCGACACCGACGAAGAGGATTTCGGTGGTTTTAGTACGCAGGAGGAAGACGATGACACAATGATTAAAGACTGACTTTTTATATACCGGTAGGATGGTTATTGTGATAACGTACAGGCGAGCACTTTGTATTACTTTGCACCGTTGTATTATTTGTACTCTGCACAAATGCTGTTCGCCATGTCAAAGATGTGAAAGTTTGATTGAATGATTGAAAGATTTATTGTTAATAAATGGGACGCTTTGCGTTCCCAAACAGTCATCTCTGTCCCGACAATCCCCTCCGTGGTAGCAGGAACCCCTATATACTACGGTAATTACACATCAAAACCCTGCGGCTTATAGTCGGGTGCGGCTTATATATGGAGCAATCTGTATTTTCCCCTAAATTTAGCTGGTGCGGCTTATAGTCAGGTGCGGCTTATAGTCCAGAAATTACGGTACATAAAAAAACAGTGTCTGAATGTTTATGTTACGCTTAGTCCATTTTTACTCAGTGGCCTAGTGGTTAGAGTGCCCGCCCTGAGATCGGTAGGTTGTGAGTTCAAACCCCGGCCGAGTCATACCAAAGGCTATAAAAATGGGACCCATTACCTCCCTGCTTGGCACTCAGCATCAAGGGTTGGAATTGGGGGTTAAATCACCAAAAATGAATCCCGGGCGCGGCCACCGCTGCTGCTCACTGCTCCCCTCACCTCCCAAGGGGTGGAATAAGGAGATGGGTCAAATGCAGAGGCTAATTTCACCACACCTAGTGTGTGTGTGTGACTATCAGTGGTACATTAACTTTTAATACTGTAATGTTATTACGCAGTATTTGTAATGCTAACAGTCAGTTAAATGGATAGCACAACAAATATGTCCCTCTGAGCGCTGCCATTGTTATTATATTATGTTGTCAGGCTACTGCATTTTGGCCTTCACATCCCTCCGCAAAACATTTTTCCTGCACGGTAGTCTAAAATTTCCGATTTCCCAGTGTTTTGGAATGCAGCATAAGCACACATGTAGGCACTGATCCTTACAAGCCACAAACATTGACTGACAGGGTTTTAATGCAGGTATTAACTATCAACGTATAATAAGATGGCAAGCTTGCAATAAATGCATTCTTGCAGCATTCTCTCACACCAAATGAATCGTTCTTTACCTATAACTCTTCGGGGAGAGGTTCTCCTTGAACCACCCTCTATGAAGGCAAGCAATCGTCATCAGGTTACACTTAACACACAGCAATGGTCAAACACTGGACCAATTGGCCTCAAAAACTCACCTCTGATCATTTTGACGAGCCGATCCTTGTCAAAATTTGGATTTGTTTCTGCCAAATTAGACCCTACAAGAGAAAGGAAAGATGCATTTATGAATACACTTTCGTTGTTTGGCCTCAGCTGCTTCACTTTATAACGTTCAGTGTTTCCCATAAACTGCCAAGATACCTGTGGCGGTGGGGGCGTGGCTATGGGCGTGGTAACCATGACATCATCGAGTAATTTGCATAATTTACTACAATGATATGATTTTCTCTAAAAAGGCTAAAAAAATGTATACTTACTAATTAATAATAACAGTTTCGTTTTAAACATCCATCCATCAATCCATCCATCCATTTTACAATATAATTACAACACTTTGTGTACATATTTATACACAGATTTGAACAATAAGTTATTCACTGAAATATATTTATTAATCGTGGTTCTTACAAAAAATATATCTTATAATATATAAAAGCTAAAATGTCTCTTAAAGCTCTGCCCCTTTAATTAGTGCATACTAAATAATTTAACTTTAGCCTACTACTACAACCATATTATTTACCAGCAACATAATGTGAAACAGAGGCAGAGGTGTCCTGCCACAGTCAGTAACAAATAAACAGAAAACAGTAGTGGTCAAATACAAATAAGGCAACAAGAGAAGTATCCTACACTTCTCTTTTGTAAAGTAAATCTGAACAGCCTATATGGGCATCTACATCAACTATATGATTTGCCTGAGAAGCTGGACAGGACAAAAAAAATAAAAAAATAAAATATATATATATTTTTTATTTTTTATTTGTGGCGGACGTAATTCTTTCGTGGCGGGCCGCCACAAATAACTGAATGTGTGGGAAACACTGACGTTCTAAAATGTTCAGGATGTGCTGTAAAATAGTTTGACTGACCGTCAAGGCCGACGTTGACGGTGCCACTGCTGACTGAGTATTGAGGACCTGGAAACAACAATAGTATTACAAGGGATGTACTGCAAATAAGGAAAAATACTATATTGTGATATACATTGTTATTGTAAGTAAGTAAGTAAGTACATTTTATTTATAAAGCGCTTTTGCGCAGATAAAATCACAAAGCGCTGTACAAAAAATAGGTCAAGTAAAGCAATAATTCAATTAAAACAACAGGGAATCATAGAAATTATAGTTAAAATGTGCATTAACTGAAAGCTTTACTAAAAAGAGAAAATTTCAAATGTTTCTTAAACGTTTCAACACAGTCAAAATCACGGAGAGAGTGGTGCAAATTTTTCCAGAGCCTGGGAGATATAGCCTGGAATGCCACGGGTTTTAAAACCTGTTTTCTGGATCTTTAGAAGACCCTGGCCTAAAGACCGGAGGCTGCGTCCCGAAGAGTAGGAGCAAACAAGTATTTATCGTAAAAATCATGCTGTTCCAAAAATAAGGTTAGCTGCTTAGCTACTTTTTCAATGATTTCTGACATAAAGGGAAGTCTTGATATGGGTAATTTATAGGCTCGACCGGATCAAGATTCGTTTTTTTAAGAATGGGATATTAGGATATTGGGATATGAAATTACCCATCTCAGGATATATATTTTGTCCATATTGTACAGCACTAACTTGTTTATTTCTAAAAGTTCTTGAACATTTAATAAAACCCCATAAATTTGAGTTCATCTATAGCAGAATGCAAGAATTGGAGTGAAGCCTTATTTTTGTCTTTGTAACAGCCTAACGAGCAGCACAGTTGTAGTATACATTAATATGTATTATTAATCTTTATTAAATAGCACATGCCTAAAATATTTTAATTGTAATTTGAAAACAGATGGCTGAACTAAAGCCACTGAATTTTTTTATGCTTCATAATCCGATTGGGTAACTAATTGTTAAGATAATCGATGACTAGTCGACTAAAATGTCATTAGTTCCAGCCCAGTATGGACACAGCATGCAATGAGTGGACAGACTACAATATTGTGGAACTGTACCAAACAACTACATGTGCTAAGTTAGTCTTCCTTCCATTTGGACTACTTACCCGACACAACTCTAGTCACTTTGGTGAAGCCGGGGTCACTTTCAATGACCCTGGTCACATGGGTGACCGACGGTTGAGCCTCGATGACCCTGGTAACCTTGGTGATGGAAGGCTCCTGTTGGACGACCCTCGTCACCTTGGTCACGTCAGGGACTAAATAAGTTGAAACACAAGAAAAACACGTTTCACTACCGCCTACAATTAGAGCCATGGTACGCTTGGTTGACCCATGAAACAGAGAAGCTACCATTTGCATGCATGTATAATAATAATATCGTGGATATTATTATTTGTAATATTATACAATGTCATGACAAATGGACCTTTCACTGGCTCAGAAAGGTTTGAATGAATGCGATTCCCAATCAGAGGATTCCTGACATTTAAGCTTTTAATTACATTAGTTAAGTAGGCAAATTAGTTGTGATTTAATTGCTGTTTTTTAAGCAGGATAATCCAAAATCGTATTCAGGCTTTCGCGAAAGATGGGTGCCTCTGCACAATTTAATACTGATCCAAATAGTTGTTAGCGGTGCTATGACTAGAGATGATGTTTGATAAGAAATTATCGAGTTCGAGCCTATTATCGAATCCTCTTATCGAACCGATTCCTTATCGATTCTATTATCGAGTCCAGATAGGTTGTTGTATATGGGAAAAAACACACAATATTTGGTTTAACAAAAGCTCACTTTTATTATATGAGAAAAAAATTAAATCTAATAAATAAATAAATATTGACTGTTACCCCCCTAAAAAAATTAAATTAAAAAAATAAATATTGACTGTTGTTACCCAAAGTATATTAAGTGGGATTTTTAAGAAAAACAAATATATACAGTAACACAAAAACAACCTGTCTCTGTGATCACTATAGGTGTATAAATAATACTATTGTGTTAAATAAAATCAGTCCCTTGGGCACAAAACTTAAAATAATACAGCTCTCCAAAAAGTGCACTTCTGCTGCTATTTGACATAACTGTTTGTTGTGATGCTTTGACATTTTTGCACTTTATTTCTTTATTGAAAGAAAATTCTATGAAGAGAAAAGTTGTTTGCAAATGTGGTTACAATGCTAAAAAATGAAAAGTTAAAGCTAAAAAAAGAAATACAATTTATTGAGTTAAAATCTTTTTTTATAGGGGGAAAGATGTGATGTTATGAGCTAGGGAAAATAACAACTACACTACCCAGCATGCAACGGGAGTGACGAGCATGCGCGGTAGCCCCGAAAAGTGTTGTTGCTAACGTCACCCGGCAGCTAAGAATGAGGTTATGAGCACGCTGTGAAAGTAAACGTCAAGAACTCAGCCAACACGCCTTGTCTGCATTATTTATAATTAAACAGACAACACATATACAGTGTGATTTTGTTTTGTTTACAAGGGAAAAAAAACAAAAGTTAAAAAAGGGAGATGTCATATATGTTGTATGTGCTGCGGTTGCTTTAAGAACGTTGCAACAGCTGCCGTAAAGGAGGTGCGTTGCTAGCCTGGTTGCTATGTTTCCGGTTGGTCGTAAAAGTGTTCGTCATGTGTTTGTACCCTGCTCAAATCTCTCAGTAAAGTTATTCATTGGATTATACCTTTTTGTTTTGAACTTTATTACACCTTGGAGCGCTTTTTCCGGTCTATTGTTTTTCCTGCTTTCGCTATCTGCGCCTAATGACTGAGCTACGTGACGTCATTTCTTGTGATGTCCCACGGGGCATTTCTGGTCGGGACGGGATTCCAGGGATTCTTTACTATAGTGGTCTCGATAACGGGTACCGGTTCTCAAAAAGGGATTAGAGTCCGAGGACTCGGTTCTTTTCTTATCGAACAACCGAGAAAACCGGTTTCGAGTATCATCCCTAGTTGTGATTTCCCTCTCTGCATGAAAGTTTTAAATGAGCAAATATTAATGCAGTATGAACAAGAATGTTTTAATGTAGACACATAGAATCATCATACTGCTGTAATTATTTGCATCAAGTGTTCATTCAAGGCTAAGGCAAAATATCGAGATATACACTACCGTTCAAAAGTTTGGGGTCACCCAAACAATTTTGTGAAATAGCCTTCATTTCTAAGAACAAGAATAGACTGTCGAGTTTCAGATGAAAGTTCTCTTTTTCTGGCCATTTTGACCGTTTGATTGACCTCACAAATGTGATGCTCCAGAAACTCAATCTGCTCAAAGGAAGGTCAGTTTTGTAGCTTCTGTAACGAGCTAAACTGTTTTCAGATGTGTGAACATGATTGCACAAGGGTTTTCTAATCATCAATTAGCCTTCTGAGCCAATGAGCAAACACATTGTACCATTAGAACACTGGAGTGATAGTTGCTGGAAATTGGCCTCTATACACCTATGTAGATATTGCACCAAAAACCAGACATTTGCAGCTAGAATAGTCATTTACCACATTAGCAATGTATAGAGTGTATTTCTTTAAAGTTAAGACTAGTTTAAAGTTATCTTCATTGAAAAGTACAGTGCTTTTCCTTCAAAAATAAGGACATTTCAATGTGACCCCAAACTTTTGAACGGTAGTGTATATTGTGTATCGTGACATGGCCTAAAAATATCGAGATATTAATAAAAGGCCATATCGCCCAGCCCTATTTTTTATACCTTAAATTCTGTTGGTTTTCATAATGTAGTCGGTCTGTTTTTGCTTTTAAAAAACACACTGCAGTTTGTGGAGGTGTGCAGCGCAGGCGGGGAAGCAAGCATTACATCATTGGGCACATCTGTTAAACGTTGCAAAAAAAAGGGCATCTGTTTTTCACGTTATATTTTGACAGACATTGCTGCGAGTTCCTCGTCCCTCTGCAGGAGCACTCCACCGGGGAAGAGCAACCACTCCTCAGAGGTCAGGAGGAAAACACGCCATGGAGGAAATTATTTTTTTTGTTTCCGGTAGCTGACTGCTTGATAAAAGGGTGAAAATAGAGATTTAAATGCCTGCGCTCACTTGCACATGTCGCGCCTAATTCAAACTCATCAAACGTGTGAGGCCACAAATGAACACGTCGTGGCCTGGAGCTTTAGTTCTGTTGAGCGTAAATAGGATTTGAAGGCGATGATTGCTGCTCCAAGCCATGTTTTCACTTTCATTGTGGACTTACAACAGTAGCTCTTGCTGACTTAACATTGTGTGTAAAGGATTTTCTAATGGGGAATCACATGATGATGATGCTTGATCATCATTACTGTACCTTCAACGACGCGCGTGATGATCCTCTCTAATGACAACAGGAGATATAAAGGCATCAATTAACGTGAACAGGGATTTGGAAAAAAAAGGAATACATGGTATTTTGATCACATAACATAACAGTTTTAATAATTGTGTGACTTACTCAGAAACGTGAGGGGGATTTCCTTGTATCTGAATCCTTGAATGTACTGGAAATTCAAAGGTCGAAGTCAAAGTTAGTGTGAATTACATCTTTTGTTGTACAGAACAAATACAAATGTTTGAGTAAAGCATGGGATTAGAAATGGATAGTCAGCATTGACCACCTTGTTTTTGATGATTATTCAACCTGCGTCCCGCGGGACAAATCCAATTCCTGAATGACATCTGAAAACCGTTCTAGCGGTAAACAAATGGAGGATTTTCACGAATAGTGTTGTAGGAAGTCCTCAAAAACAAGGCTTTTTTCGTATAGACCAGTGTTTTTCAACCTTTTCTGAGCCGACATTTTTGTCATTGAAAAAATCTCGAGGCACACCACCAGCAGAAAACATAAAAAAATGAAACTCAGCAGCCGTTATTGACAATAAAAAAGTTGTCCTCGCAATTGTTGGATATGAATTCAAACCATAACCAAGCATGCATCACCATAGCTCTTGTCTCAAAGTAGGTGTGCTGTCACGACCTGTCACATCACGCTGTGACTTATTTAGAGTTTTTCGGTGTTTTCCTGTGTGTAGTGTTTTAGTTCTTGTCTTGCGCTCCTACTTTGTTGTTGTACTTTGTGGACGCCGTCTGCTCCACACGCTGTAAGTCTTTGCTGTCGTCCAGCATTCTGTTTTTGTTTAAGTTGCAGCCAGTTTAGTTTGTTTCGTTTTGCATAGCCATCCCTAAGCTTCAATGCTTTTTGTTTATTTTTGCTTTAAGCGTTAGATAGTTTTTTACCTGCACACTTCCTCCTGCTGTCGTCTGCATATTGGGATCCCGACAAACAATGTTCCCGACATCTACAAAGCAATTGCTGCCACCTACTGATATGGAAGAGTATTACACGGTTACCGTATTTTTCGGACTATAAGTCGCAGTTTTTTTCATAGTTTGGCCGGGGGTGCGACTTATACTCAGGAGCGACTTATGTGTGAAATTATTAACACATTACCGTAAAATATCAAATAATATTATTTAGCTCATTCACGTAAGAGACTAGACGTATAAGATTTCATGGGATTTAGCAATTAGGAGTGACAGATTGTTTGGTAAACGTATAGCATGTTCTATATGTTATAGTTATTTGAATGACTCTTACCATAATATGTTACGTTAACATACCAGGCACGTTCTCAGTTGGTTATTTATGCCTCATATAATGTACACTTATTCAGCCTGTTGTTCACTATTCTTTATTTATGCGTCATATAACGTACACTTATTCAGCCTGTTGTTCACTATTCTTTATTTATTATAAATTGCCTTTCAAATGTCTATTCTTGGTGTTGGGTTTTATCAAATAAATTTCCCCAAAAAATGCGACTTATACTCCAGTGCGACTTATATATGTTTTTTTCCTTCTTTATTATGCATTTTCGGCCGGTGCGACTTATACTCCGGAGCAACTTATGCTCCGAAAAATACGGTACTCTGCCGATCTCTAGACAGCACAGACACTCAACAACGGCACATTTGAGGATTATAATTACTGGTTTGAAAAAAATATTTTTAACCCTATTCTTCAGCATACATAATCTTCCACAGCACACCAGACAATATCTCACGGTACACAGTGGTTGATAAACACTGGTATAGAGGATCTTTGTTTCCCGTAGTATGTTCCTACAAACAGCACTCCTGATCCTTAACCAGCATGAACATGTTGCTTACATTTGATGTCTTTGTGCATGACCACGTTCTACTTTTATTCCGTTAAACATCTTCCATATTTTGTCTGAAGTTCTCACATGCAAGTCGATAACTTTGAAGCGACTCTGCCTGCTGGGGAAGTGGCTTTATCACAGTTGTATTAAGGATGTTATAAAATTACAAACTAAGAACATGTTCTAAATATGTACAGTCGCGATCAAAAGTTTACATACACTTGTAAAGAACATAATGTCATGGCTGTCTTGAGTTTCCAATCATTTCTACAACTCTTATTTTTTTGTGATAGAGTGATTGGAGCACATACTTGTTGGTCACAAAAAACATTCATAAAGTTTCACATGAACAAAGATAAGACCTTCTGGAGGAAAGTTATGTGGTCAGATGAAACAAAAATTGAGCTGTTTGGTCACAATACCGGCCTTTAATCCCAGGAACACCATCCCTACCGTCAAGCATGGTGGTGGTAGTATTATGCTCTGGGCCTGTTTTGCTGCCAATGGAACTTGTGCTTTAAATGGGACAATGAAAAAGGAGGATTACCTCCAAATTCTTCAGGACAACCTAAAATCCTCAGCCCGGAGGTTGGGTCTTGGGCGCAGTTGGGTGTTCCAACAGGACAATGACCCCAAACACACATCAAAAGTGGTAAAGGAATGGCTAAATCAGGCTAGAATGAAGGTTTTAGAATGGCCTTCCCAAAGTCCTGACTTAAACGTGTGGACAATGCTGAAGAAACAAGTCCATGTCAGAAAACCAACACATTTAGCTGAACTGCACCAATTTTGTCAAGAGGAGTGGTCAAAAATTCAACCAGAAGCTTGCCAGAAGCTTGTGGATGGCTACCAAAAGCGCCTTATTGCAGTGAAACTTGCCAAGGGACATGTAACCAAATATTAACATTGATGTATGTATACTTTTGACCCAGCAGCTTTGCTCACATTTTCAGTAGACCCATAATAAATTCATAAAAGAAGAAAACTTCATGAATGTTTTTTGTGACCAAGAAGTATGTGCTCCAATCACTCTGTCACAAAAAAATAAGAGTTGTACAAAGTATTGTAAACTCAAGACAGCCATGACATTATGTTCTTTACAAGTGTATGTAAACTTTTGATTGCGACTGTATATGTAGTCCCCCTTTTACTTTCAAAGCGATGCCATGAGGTAATAACCAACCTTGGGCTGAATGTAGGTGATGATTCTCCTCAGTAGTGAAAGGAGATCCTGGCTTCCGACGGGGATATCTGCAGGCAGGGCAGACATTTAAACTAAACCAGTGGTTCTTAACCATGTTGGAGGTACCGAACCCCACCAGTTTCATATGCGCATTCACCGAACCCTTCTTTAGTGAAAAATAAAATGTTTTTTTTTTTTCAAATTCAAGACAAAGTTATATGTTTTTGGTAACACTTTAGTATGGGGAACATATTCTCATTAACAAAGACTTAATTTAGAGTTATTTGGTTAGGGTTAGGGGTAGAGGGTTAGGGCCAGGGTTAGAGGGTTAGGGTTACAATAAGGCCATGCCGAATAAGGCATTAAGTACTTAATAATGACTAGTTAAGAGCCAATATGTTACTAATTTGCATGTTAATAAGCAACTAATTAATGGTGAATATGTTCCCCATACTAAAGTGTTACAATGTTTTTTTACTGGTGCACAAAATGAACCGTGCATGAACATCACCTTGTTCAAACAACAAAACCAACACAGTGCATAAACTCTCAACAAATTACACACTTGCAAATCAGTGTGACTTCTGCCGTAATATGCCGATAGGGAGAAGTTTTTATTTACACGATGAGTCGGGTGTGTTTTGACTTCCGCCGAACCCCTGAGCCTGACTCACCGAACCCCTAGGGTTCGATCGAACCCAGGTTAAGAACCACTGAACTAAACAGAACAAAGGGGGTGTGCGGTGCAGGTTAAGATTTTACCTGCGGGATACAAGAGCCGGTTGACAGTGTGGACGACGCCGTTCGTGGCCATGATGTCAGATTCAGGAATTTGAACCGAGTTCACTTGCATGCTGTTGTTTGCCTGACAAAGACACAACCACAAATTTTAGAAAAAGACTTAAACCTCAAGCCCAGATTGAATTAGAGGTAATAGTTACAAGCTTGCATAAGCTTCTTGAATGTACTCTGTATCCTGCTTTGCTAAAAATGCAAAGACGTGCAGCGCTAAAATACTCACAAACATCACTTTGAGGTTGCTGCCCTGCAAGGACTTGAGTAGGTTCGTCACTCCGGGCTCCAAACCCCCGCCGATGAAGATGCCGTTGTTGATATGGTACAGAAGGATGGTTCTGAGAGCATTGATATCACCTAATTTCAAAAAATGCAAAGGGTGAGTCTCAACAGGCAAAGTGCTGCAGTGTGCTTGGTGTTGAAGACCTACTTTTCAGCAGTTGGAAATCTCTGTCTCTCAAACCAGCAAAAGCCTTGTCAGTGGGAGCAAATAAGGTGAAGTCTCCCTCTTTCCTCAGCACGTCAGTCAGTCCGGCATCTTCCATCAGAGACAAAAAGATCCTGCAGCACAGAGAGACACTTTATTGACATACTGCAGCAACAGCACTTTCTCATAGCAATACATGCGCCATTAATGGAAAGACAAACAATGTTGCGGCTTAAAGGGGTAACGCAGCATTTTAATGTTGTGGTTTGCCAATGCACTCACTTGAACTCGCCGTTTTCGCTCAGAATCTCGTACATTGTTTTTTCTGCCGGTTTAAGGAAGCTCCTCATGAGATGGAGCGCTCCGTTGCTTCCCTCTTTGCTGCCTCTTATAAGGCAAGAATTCTCAATGCACACAGCCTGCAGGAATAACGCACAATGTGAAGCGCTTTGAATCAAACACGCAAATGATGTGAGTGACGCGGGGACTCACTGTGCGATAGATGAAGACACGCAGATGTTTGCCTACGATAGTTTCCAGTCTCTGGCCATTGTACAGCTGACCCAGGATGATCTTTTTCTTCAGGATGTGGTTCTCTAGGATAATCCTGAGCAGTCTCTGGTCCATGGACATCACTTCATCTGCAAAAGGAGGAATCAGTTTTGAAGTGCTGTATAAAAACACAAAACACACGATGCCGTCCAGGAACCACAGGCATCAAAATAGTGCAATATTATTTGAGGTTTTTTTTCTAATTTTGCATGTATACACAGTGGGCCCCATTCAGCAATAAGTTCATTACTTTTCCTCTTATCTTTCTTCCGAATTAATTTTTTAAGAGGAGTCCATTTAAATTCATGACGTGTTCTTAAACGGCCAAATTGTTCCCACCTGCTGTTCTTAAGTTGCTGAATGCCAAATGGTTAGCGTGTGCGTGTCTATCATAATTTGCATATAAGCACGCCCTTATTTCTCCAATATGCATATGTAAACACCCTTAATTCCGTAATTTGCATAGGTAAACGCCCTTAATTTCCCATATAAGGGCACAATTCCGGCGGAAAAGCCAAACATTAAACACACGGAGAAACAGATTACAAAGTTTGAGTAGAATAAGCTCTTGGTAGCCTAAAGCGTTCAAATGAATATTCGTCACTTCGGGCAAATAGGTCTACATGGTCGTGAAATATGCGATCTATCTATATATCTCTATATATATATCTGTATCTATCTATCTATCTATCTATCTATCTATCTATCTATCTATCTATCTATCTATCTATCTATCTATCTATCTATCTATCTATCTATCTATCTATGATATTAATTTGACAATAGAAGTAAGGGAACTTGTCACACTTAAGAACAAATAGGCCACCCTAAGAGTGCTCTGGAGCACTCGTAGATTTTGTTCTTACCTACGAACAAATCCCAGCTAAGAAAACTTTGGTGAATACAAAAATCTTCTTAAAAACTTCGTAAGTGGGCCTAAGAACAAAATTTGTTCTTAAGATCGATTGCTGAATGGGGCCCAATGTTGGGGTGGGTAACATCCCACCTGGTTTTATGAATATTTACTCTATTTTGCTCCGTTACATCGCTCCCTGCACAAACAGCAATCAGCAACTCAGAGCATGAATGAGCAAAGATGGCACAGCTCAGTAGGTGCACCACGTACAACAAGCTACAATTTACAGTTCATCCTCTGATTGGGAGGAATTTACAGTCTCAGCATAAGATTTCCTGTTAGTGCCAGCTGTTGTTGCCTTGTGAATTCCTAACGCTCATATAAAACCTGTAAAAATGAAAGAATTCAGACCACATTGACTGTACATACACGTTTGACAAACATTGCTTCATCCTAAGAGGGAGGACAAGAATGTGTTCTCGTGCAATGAATAGCTTACCACTGAAGGCGGTGTTGAGAGGGGCCAGGAGGGTGTACTCTGCCTCGGGTTTCATGGCGCCAGTAATTCCCAACTCGGACACCATGTCACCAAAGGTAGACTGAGAACTTCCCACCAGTTCCATCACCTGTTTGGCTTAAAAGTCAAAGAAAATCCGGAAACGTTTTAAAAACCTAAATATTGGTATTACTTTTGTGTAGTGCATCAAACTACAGGACTACATAAAATGTGTTTTTAGCCTTTTATTATTACTGATACTGTAGTTGTGTTCACTTACTAATAAATATCAACTGTCATCTTAAAACGGAGGAACTGTATGTACCAAACAGTGATTGTTAACAATACTAGCAGTAGTGAGTTGTAGTACAGTCATATTTCACTAAGGAAAAAAAGAGTCGGGTCTCACCTGAGTCTGGAACGAGAACTTGGTCAATGAGGTGGATGACACCGTTGGTTGTGACAATGTCCTTCTTGCGCACCATCTTAATGCCGTTGACCGTCAAGCTCTCTCCATCGCAGCCGATTTCGATATTATTGCCCTCCAAGGTCTCGTAAGAGGTGCCGGCCATGATGGCCTCGGAGCACTGCACCGAGTCCAGGAGGTGAAAATTCAGAAGAGCTGGAAAAAGAAGATAAGTGTGGCGTGAACGGGCTGTTTTAGGTAGTATTGTTGGCTGCTTCAGTTGCTACACTACAATGCTCTTGGGAACCAGAAGACCCTTGGATCCTTCTGGCCCTCTGAGGGATTTTACCACACTTCTGTTTAACTTTGTGTGAGATTGTCTGATCTGACATCACTGGCCAATAAAATATTTGCGGTAGACCAGCGTTTCTCTGAGTAGCTGTCGCTTCCAAAGGAAGCTCTTCTTTAATGTTACTGCTGTCGTGGACAACATCACCTTGTTGAAATGTACTATAAGTGAATTACATCCAAACATTATAGGATTAGCTACCTCACCAAAAGACTATATAAGTCTGAATGGGGGAAAAAAATATGCGTATTACAGCATGACGTGACTTTCCATCCACTATGACATGCCGGTTTTGAAAGTGGAGACTAATTTTTGAGATTAGTGTCCTACCAAATGTTATGTATAGCTTGCCAAAACTGTGTCCACAAGCCAGGACCCATCGTCTTCATTGCACAGAATATTGTGTTTTCAGCTGTTTCAAATTGGTGGGAATTGAACTTGTGACAAAAAGTCAATTTCGAAGCGTGCAGATGTTTTTGCTTGCAACTTTTTAGATACAAAGACACACTCTGTTATGGTTTTAGACTCTACTGTAGTGTTTGGACGAGTCAAGATCCTTGGGATCAAACATGCGGTGTACCTTGGAGGACCTGCTTGTCGCTTTGAAGCCTCTTCAGAACGTCACCTCCCATCTTGGCAAAGGCTTCATTGGTGGGAGCGAAAAGAGTGAAATGTCCAGGCTTGCCCAGCTTGTCCAACAAACCAGATTTCTGAGCAACACTCTGGATGGGAAACCCAGCAGCATGTTTAGCACAAATAGTATTCTCGTGGATGGATGCATAAACATCACAGAATGGATGTGAATAAAGTATACTCACACTCAGTGTCGTCAGGTCATCGTCAATCTCGATAACGTCTTGAATAGTGTTCCCGACAGTGCTGATGACACGGTCAATCACATGCACAACACCATTGGTGGCCACTTGGTTGCCATGGATAATCCTTGCGCAGTTGACGGTCACAACCTATCGACAAAATGATTCAAGTCAACGCTATGAGGCGAGGTGACAAATGCTACCGGTTGATAGCGCTTACCCCATTGGAGTAATGGTTGATGAGGAGGCCGAGGTCGTTGTACATGGAGGTGACCGTCATCCCATTGCGTAAGTCTTTGGTCAGGAGGCGCTTGTTGACCATGTGGTAGTGCAGAGCGTTGTACAACTCAATGTTGACATTGCTAACAAGCCCGCTACGAACGGTCTGTTACGGCAAAAAAGAACAAGATGTCAAACTTGTAAGATAGACGTTTTTTGGTCCATTGGATTTACCTCATCCAAAAGCTCCCAGGCATCATTGCTCGGCGCAAAAAAGGTGTAAGATCCAGATCCTTCGATCTCCCCCCTTAGCTTGGAGATTTCGGAGTATCTCTGGGTGGAAGAGGCCTTTACCAAGCCCAGCGTGCCGTACACATGGTCAATTGGGGCCACTGTGAGAGGAATGAAAAAGGTTGATCACGGTTGTGCCTCAAAATGACCCAAAACGTCGCATGATTTGTAGGGTTGGGTATGGAGTATCGAGTATCGATTGGAACCGGGACTAACTTTCCGATTCTCCCGGAATCGTTCAAAAGTTTAAATTTCGATTCCTAGTTTCGATACGACCGGAAAAAAAGAATAAGTCCACCGACCGGAAGAAGAAGCCGCAGAACACCAACGAAGAAGCGCCCACCGCCGGAAGTGTTAGCATAGCCGAGCCTATGTAGCCGAGCAAGCCAGTCAAGCATGGATAGCAGGCGTCGGCGGTCGAAAGTGTGGCTTTATTTTACCAAAAAAAATGAAATATCGGCGAAATGTAACACGTGCGACAGGACTGTTTCGTGCTTAGGAGGGTGCACGTCGAACATGATGAAGCACCTCCGAGTTCATGGAGTACAAATAAATGCGTGTCCCGTCTTCGACGCGCTGCGCCGACCGTCCTCCTCTGGCTCCGACGCCCAGCCTGGCACCTCGGTGACTGCACTGCAGTCCGAATCCGGTAAGTAAAACAATATATGTGTTTTGCGCCAACGTTGAGGCAGCTAACAAATTAGCCCGCATATTTTTTCATAGACAATTTACAACCTGCTAGCCAGGCTCCGCGATGTGCTCAGCGTACTCCGTTCACCGTAGCGGCAATGGGGAAGATGTCAGTGCCACAGACGGAAGAGTGCCACAGAAAGGTCACTGCACACATAGTCAAAAGACTGCATCCCTTTTCAGAGGTGGAATCTCCAACATTTAGGTTAGTTAAGCAATAACGTTAGAGCTAAGCTAATTGATACTGGGCTAAACAGTAACAGCAACATTACATGTTTGTTTATGTTTGCAGGGATATGGTGAAAACTCTCAACCCAAAATACATACCACCTTCTAGGGACTACCTGTCAAACACATTGATCCCGGCATGGTACAAGAAGAATCGGAATCGAGAATTGTCAGGAATCGGAATCGAAACAAAGAATCGGAATCGGAATCGTACGAATTCAAACGATACCCAACCCTAATGATTTGGAAACTTGGGAGGTTGAAGTGACGTCATACAAGAACTTGAAAGACTTCACTTGCAAAGTCTGAGCATACCTTCTATGAGTTCAGTTCAGTCCACATAAAATTATTAACTCTGCATGTATGCTTTGCTTTGTGTTTGTCTTTTTTTACAATACTTATCTTAAAAAAAGAGAAGTCTTAACAATAATCATTAGAGAATTAGAAGGTGAGACTTGGCAACACTAAATTGGCGCTAGTGTGTGAATGTTGTCTATCTGTGTTGGCCCTGCGATGAAGTGGCTACTTGTCCAGGGTGTACCCCGCCTTCCGCCCGAATGCAGCTGGGATAGGCTCCTGTACCCCCACGACCCCGAGAGGGACAAGCGGTAGAAAATTGATAGATGGACATACAAATTAGGCTCGTCAGCGAGCGCCTGGTGGCCGGGCTTGCCACGGAGCCCGGCCGGGCACAGCCCGAAGAAGCTACGTGGACACACCATCTTCTCTGCCACGTGGGCCCACCACCCGCGGTCGGAACCAGTGGGGTCGGGTGCGCTGCCAAGTGGATGGCGGTGAAAGTGGAGGCTCCGGACGGACCAATTCAGGGCAGCAGAGGCTGACTTTCGGGACGTGGAACGTCTCTACGCTGGTGGGGAAGGAGCCTGAGCTGGTGCGAGAGGTGGAGCGCTACCGGTTGGATCTGGTGGGGCTTACCTCTACGCATAGCAAGGGCTCTGAAACCACACTCCTGGACAAGGGATGGACCTTGTTCACTTCTGGAGTTGCTCAGGGTGTGAGGGCACAGGCGGGTGTGGGGATACTCACGAGTCCCCGGCTGAGTGCCTGTACGTTGGAGTTCACCCCAGTGGACAAGAGGGTCGCCTCCCTTCGCCTTAGGGTTGGAGGGGGGAAAACTCTGACTGTTGTTTGTGCATACGCACCAAACAGGAGTTCAGAGTATTCAGCCTTCTTGGATACCTTGCATGGGGTCCTGTATGGGGCGCCGGCAGGGGATTCCATAGTCTTGCTGGGGGACTTCAACGCGCACGTGGGCAATGACAGTGATACTTGGACTGGCGTGATTGGGAGGAACGGTCTCCCTGATCTGAACCTGAGTGGTGGATTGTTATTGGACTTCTGTGCTAGTCACGGACTTGCGATAACAAACACCATGTTCAAGCATAAGGATGCTCATAGGTGTACCTGGTACCAGAGCACCCTAGGCCAAAGATCAATGATCGATTTTGTAATCGTATCAGCTGATCTGAGGCCGTATGTTTTGGACACTCGGGTGAAGAGAGGGGCTGAACTGTCAACTGATCACCATCTGGTGGTGAGTTGGGTTAGATGGCGGGGGAAACCTCTGGACAGACCTGGCAAACCCAAGCGTGTAGTGCGGGTGAACTGGGAACGTTTGGAGGAGTCCTCTGTCCGGAAGGACTTCAACTCACACCTCCGGCGGGACTTCTCTGCCATCCCTGTGGAGGTTGGGGACATTGAACAGGAATGGGCAATGTTCAAAGCCTCTATTGCTAAAGCTGCAGATGCGAGCTGTGGCCAGAAGGTCTTAGGTGCCTCAAGGGGCGGTAACCCTCGAACACCCTGGTGGACAGTGGTGGTCAGGGAAGCCGTCCGACTGAAGAAGGAGTCCTACCGGGGTATGTTATCCCAGGGGACTCCGGAGGCAGTTGCAAGGTACCGACGGGCCCGAAGGGCAGCGGCCGTGGCTGTGGACGAGGCTAAGCAGAGGGTGTGGGAGCAGTTCGGGGAATCCATGGAGAAGGACTATCGGGCGGCACCAAAGCTGTTCTGGAAGACCATACGGCACCTCAGGAGGGGGAAGCAGGGAACCATCCAAGCTGTGTACGGCAAGGATGGGACTTTGCTGACTTCAAGTGAGGAAGTCGTGGGGCGTTGGAAAGAGCACTTTGAGGAACTCCTGAACCCAAATACATCAGACACACCCTCCCTGATAGGAGCAGGGCCTGAGGATGATGGGGGATCGACGTCGATCTCTCGGAGTGAAGTCACTGAGGTAGTTAGACAACTCCACAGTGGCAAAGCTCCGGGGGTTGACGAGATCCGTCCAGAAATGCTGAAGGCTCTGGGTGTTGATGGGCTGTCTTGGTTGATACGCCTTTTCAACATTGCGTGGAAGTCTGGGACAGTGCCGAGGGAGTGGCAGACTGGGGTGGTGGTTCCCCTTTTCAAAAAGGGGGACCAGAGGGTGTGTGCTAATTACAGGGGTATCACACTACTCAGCCTCCCTGGGAAAGTTTACGCCAAGGTACTGGAAAGGAGGGTCCGGCCGATAGTCGAACCTCAGATTCAAGAGGAGCAATGTGGATTCCGTCCTGGTCGTGGAACAACTGACCAACTCTTTACGCTTGCGGGAATCCTGGAGAGGGCCTGGGAGTATGCCTATCCAGTCTACATGTGTTTTGTGGATTTGGAGAAGGCGTATGACCGCGTCCCTCGGGAGATCTTGTGGGAGGTGCTGAGGGAGTACGGAGTGAGGGGAACCCTGCTGAGGGCCATCCAATCTCTGTACAACCAAAGCGAGAGTTGTGTCCGGGTGCTTGGATGTAAGTCGGATCCGTTTCCAGTGGGGGTTGGTCTCCGCCAGGGCTGCGCTCTGTCACCTATCCTGTTTGTGATTTTCATGGACAGGATTTCTAGGCGGAGTCGTGGCCATGGCGGAGAGGGTATACGTCTCGGGGGGCTAAAGGTTGCGTCACTGCTGTTTGCAGATGATGTGGTCCTGATGGCACCTTCGGTTCGTGACCTTCAGCTCTCACTGGATCGGTTCGCAGCCGAGTGTTCAGCGGCTGGAATGAGGATCAGCATCTCCAAATCTGAGGCCATGGTTCTCAGCAGGAAACCGATGGTTTGTACAGTCCGGGTAGGGGACAGGACTCTGTCGCAGGTGGAGGAGTTTAAGTATCTCGGGGTCTTGTTCACGAGTGAGGGAAAGATGGAGAAGGAAATCAGCCGGAGAATCGGAGCGGCTGGGGCAGTATTGCAGTCTCTCTGCCGCACTGTTGTGACGAAACGGGAGCTGAGCCAGAAGGCAAAGCTCTCGGTCTACCGAGCTATCTACATTCCTACTCTCACCTATGGTCATGAAGTGTGGGTAATGACCGAAAGAATAAGATCGCGGATACAAGCGGCCGAAATGAGTTTCCTCAGAAGGGTGGCTGGCATCTCCCTTAGAGATAGGGTGAGAAGTGCAGTCACCCGAGAGAGACTCGGAGTAGAGCCGCTGCTCCTTCGCTTGGAAAGGAGCCAGCTTAGGTGGTTCGGGCATCTCGTGCGGATGCCTCACGAGCGTCTCCCTAGGGAGGTCCTCGTTGCACGTCCCACTGGGAGGAGGCCCCGCGGCAGGCCAAGGACCAGATGGGGGGATTACATCTCCTCTCTGGCCTGGGAACGCTTCGGGATTCCCCAGGAGGAAGTCGCAAATGTTGCTCTGGAGAGGGAAGTCTGGGGGTCTCTGCTGGAGCTGCTGTCCCCGCGACCCGATTCCGGATAAGCGGTTGAAGATGGATGGATGGATGAATGTTAAAGGGGACCTCTGATGATTGTCCTCTTTTCTGGTTTTATAATGCTGGATACTCCCGTTAAACAATGCCACAGCATCAAATAATAATGTTCATGGCTTTGGGCTCAAACTTGCGCACAGTTTTTGATACAGTACTTCTGAACGCTCTGTGGCGTCACAGATTTATGGACGTACTTATGCGGGCATAAGTACATGTCCCTTTCTCCCCCCACCTCTCTGCTGAGCCTAGAGCAGTGGTTCCCAACCTGGGTTCGATGGAACCCTAGGGATTCGGTGAGTCGGGCTCAGGGGTTCGGCGGAGGTCAAGACACACCCGACTCATCGTGTAAATAAAAACTTCTCCCTATCGGCGTATTACGGATACGGCAACAGCAGAAGTCACACTAATTTGCAGGTGTGTAATTTGTTGTGAGTTTATGCACTGTGTTGGTTTTGTTCTTTGAACAAGGTGATGTTCATTCACGGTTCATTTTGTGCACCAGTAAAAAAACATGGTAACACTTTAGTATGGGGAACATATTCACCATTAATTAGTTGCTTATTAACATGCAAATTAGTGACATATTGGCTCTTAACTAGTCATTATTAAGTACTTGTTAATGCCTTATTAATGCCTTATTAACCCTCTAACCCTGGCCCTAACCCTCTAACCCTAACCAAATAACTCTAAATTAAGTCTTTGTTACTTAGAATATGTTCCCCATACTAAAGTGTTACCAAAAACATAACTGTCTTGAATTTGGAAAAAATATATATATATACGGTATATATTTTTCACTAAAGAAGGGTTCGGTGAATGTGCATATGAAACTGGTGGGGTTCGGTACCTCCAACAAGGTTAAGAACCACTGGCCTAGAGTCGTATGTGTTGTTCCTATAATCTCATGCCTTCTGATGTCAATAATAAATATGTTTGTGTTTGTAAAGGTTTGATAATAGCAACAGTTTGACCCTGCAACATATTATTTCTTATGCAGAAAAGGTTTTGCATCCTTTTCAGGATTGTCTTGGACCTGAAAAATTTGACTGGCACAGGCTGTCTTTAACCTTTAACACATCCGTGCCTCAAAGAGTGAGACTGCATGTGTCAGCAGCATGTGAGGGCATCCTTTACTGCCAGTTGGCCTCATTTCAACAATAGCAAGCAGCTGCTTTTGGGGTTTGGAGGATATGCCCCGGTAAAACTTTAATAAATTTGCTCAAACAAAGTTGTTAATGCGACACATACCTGCAGGGCAACCACGCATGCCATCCAGCTTCATGTAGCCTGGGCAGCACTCGTACAGTACCATCCTGAAAGCAAAATATATATATTTTTAAAATTACCCCCGGCAGGTAGCACATCCTTCAAAAGGATTTCATTGTCACGACTTAAGTGTATTTTATCTGGCTACCTACGGCATCGTCCAGTGTTTCCAGATGTGACAGTATGTCTGCATCAGTACCTAAAACCGGTCGGGCCAAAACCTGATGGAAAAGCTGCCTCCAAGATTACACTGGTATTTTCTTTTTAAAGTATTAATGTTACAGAGAGTGCCCCTTTTGAAGTTTGGATGCTGCCTGGATTTTGGTTAACCTCATTTTGGCAAGGCTAAATGCAGGCTGCTTAAAGTAGGATTTTAGAAAAATGTGTTCAGCACAAAGACCCTTCTAAGGACGGTTCTCTAAAAACTGCTGAACCAGTAAACAGCAGTGTTACGTTCATTATAAAAACTACAAATTACAACACGTCCCTTACAAACTGTATTGAAGTCCTGAGTGATACCTTAAAGCAGTGGTCCCCAACCACCGGGCCGCGGCCTGGTACCGGTCCGCGGACCGATTGGTACCGGGCCGCACAAGAAATAAAAAAATAATTTATTTTTAAATGTTTTATTTTTATTAAATCAACATAATTACCTCCCTGCTTGGCACTCAGCATCAAGGGTTGGAATATGGTGTTAAATCACCAAAAAATTATACCCGGGCGCGGCCAACGCTGCTGCTCACTGCTCCCCTCACCTCCCAGGGGGTGAACAAGGGGATGGGTCAAATGCAGAGGAAACATTTCACCACACCTAGTGTGTGTGTGACAATCATTGGTACTTTAACTTTTAACTTTATGAAAAAAAAAAAAAAATTCCCCCTCCCACCCCCGGTCCATGGGACAAATTTTCAAGCGTTGACCGGTCCGCAGCTACAAAAAGGTTGGGGACCACTGCCTTAAAGGATCTTACATGCCAGTGGAAAATAGCATAAGTAGTATAAAAAGCCAAATATCATAGCACTCCCAAGATAGCATGCCAATACCCAGAGTAGTGTTGTCTCGATACCAATATTTTGGTACCGGTACCAAAATTATCTCAATACTTTTCGGTACTTTTTGGTACTTTTCTAAATAAAGGGGACCACAAAAAATTGCATTATTGGCTTTATTTTAACAAAAAATCTTACAGTACATTAAACATGTTTCTTATTGAAAGTTTGTCCTAAAATAAAATAGTGAACATACAAGACAACTTGTCTTTTAGTAGTAAGTAAGCAAACAAAGACTCCTAATTTAGCTGCTGACATATGCAGTAACATATTGTGTTATTTTCCATTCTTTTATTTTGTCAAAATTACTAAGGACAAGTGGTAGAAAATGAATTATTAATCTACTTGTTCATTTACTGTTAATATCTGCTTACTTTCTCTTTTCACATGTTCTATCTACACTTCTGTTAAAATGTAATAATCACTTATTCTTCTGTTGTTTGATACTTTACATTAGTTTTGGATGATACCACAAATTTGGGTATCAATCCGATACCAAGTCGTTACAGGATCATACATTGGTCATATTCCAAGTCCTCATGTGTCCAGGGACATATTTCCTGAGTTTATAAACATAAATTAAAAAAATTTAAAAAGACGTAATCATAGTACTATCGACTAGATACGGTCTTGTACTTGGTATCATTACAGTGGATGTTAGGTGTAGATCCACCAATGGCGTTTGTTTACATTTTGACGCCGGTGAGCTACGGTGTGTAGTGAAGCATGTGCTATTCCTCGTCCTGCAGGGATGATACTTGTAAGAAACTTACTTTGTTTGTCGCCATGGAGGCGAGGATTAGTGATTTAGAAGTAGCTACAACACTGCCGACTGGGGCTGGACGTTAGCCGCTAGCTAGCTAGCCATGTCTTAAAGCACCTCTTCCTGAGGGTGTTTCAGTGTTATAACTTCACCTTTATCGTCAGTTTTTAAGCCAAAATGCGTCCATTCTCCCTTTTCTGTCTACACACTGTGTCTGCTTGTAAGTACTCCGTGATTGTGCACTGCCGAACATGCTCGCCTGCTCGTAAACCAGCAATGTCATGGCGGACCGGTACTTTTCAGAGGCAGTATAGTACCGAATATGATTCATTAGTATTGCGGTACTATACTAATACTGGTATACCGTACAACCCTAACCCAGAGTAGTCACTGCGACCAGTAAGGAGACATCAGCTCACAGGGTTTTAACCCGTTGCTCGCGATCTACCAGTAGTTCACCACAGGGTTCTAGAAATGTGACGCGTTATAATACACAGCTATCGAAAACAGCTGTTATTTTGATCTTTTGAACAGCTCTTTTGCATGAACAAAAAGTACTAACTCACAGAATAGTATTATACGTTTGTATAATAGTTCACTCGATAGCTGCTAAACATCTGTAAACAGGCAACAAAAGCGAACAAGAGAAATCTCTGGTGTTTTCAGTTCCTAATGTGAAATACCAGAAAGAAATGTAAACTGAAATACGAGACTGAGATGAACAACATTGTTCTCTTTTGAAATTTTGGATCGTAACATTTCTGACAAAACAACCTTATTCAGTTTGTTTGGGTGGAATTAAGCTGTACAAGTACACAAAGAAAAAAAGGTTGAAGATCCCTACATTAGGAAAAAAATCTAGAAAACTGTCAAATCCTCAACTGAGAACATTAGAATGCCGCATAAAGTCAAAGTTCCAACTTGCAAAGTAACTTTACAGCGATGCAAAAATCCAAGGTCACCCAGCAAAACCCATCTAAACTATATTCATCAGTATCAATTGGTTAGAATGAACACTACTGTTTAAGACTAGGGAACAACTAACGATTAATTTGATCATCGATTAATCTGTTGATTATTACTTCGATTAATCGATTAATAATCGGATAAAAGAGACAAACTACATTTCTATCCTATCCAGTATTTTATTGGGAAAAAAACAGCATACTGGCACCATACTTATTTTGATTATTGTTTATCAGCTGTTTTTAAATGTTGTAGTTTATAAATAAAGGTTTATTTAAAAAAATAAAATAAATAAAAATGACAAAAAACAAAAAACAAAAAACTCTGCACATAGCATAGATCCAACTAATCGATGACTAAATTAATCGGCAACTATTTTAATAATCAATTTTAATCGATTTAATCGATTAGTTGTTGCAGCCCTATTTAAGACTTTACCAAACACCTGGAAATATGTGCATTTGCTCTTGGACTGTCATGTCTTTTGATCATGTTTTTGTTTGGCTATGTTCTGTTTGGTTTTTGGACTCTCTTTAGTTCCTGTTTTCACTCCCTTGCTTTGTTACCATGACAACAATTAGTGTCACCTGTTTCACGTTCGGACTCACGCACCTGTTGCTAATCATGACACATTATTTAAGCTTGCAGTTGCCAGGCAGTCGGCCTGGCGACATTACCCTTGTCACTCATGCTAGTCTTCCATGCCATTGTTCCATGCTCGTTTCCATGCTTTTTCGAAGCAAGTTTTTGTTTATTCATGTCACGTTTAGCAGTTCTTTTGTTTCATGTCCATAGTCTACGTTAAATGCCTACTGAAATTAGATTTGTTTATTTAAACAGGGATAGCAGATCCATTCTATGTGTCATACTTGACCATTTCGCGATATTGCCATATTTTTGCTGAAAGGATTTAGTAGAGAACATCGACGATAAAGTTCGCAACTTTTGGTCGCTGATAAAAAAGCCTTGCCTCTACCGGAAGTAGCGTGACGTCACAGGTTGTGGAGCTCCTCACATCTGCACATTGTTTACAATCATGGCCACAAGCAGCGAGAGCGATTCGGACAGAGAAAGCGACGATTTCCCCATTAATTTGAGCGAGGATGAAAGATTTGTGGATGAGGAAAGTGAGAGTGAAGGACTAGAGGGCAGTGGAAGCGATTCAGATAGGGAAGATGCTGTGAGAGGCGGGTGGGACCTGATATTCAGCTGGGAATGACTAAAACAGTAAATAAACACAAGACATACATATACCCTATTAGCCACAACACAACCAGGCTTATATTTAATATGCCACAAATTAATACCGCATAACAAACACCTACCCCCTCCCGTCCATATAACCCACCAATACAACTCAAACACCCGCACAACACACTCAATCCCACAGCCCAAAGTACCGTTCACCTCCGCAAAGTTCATACAGCACATATATTTCCCCAAAGTTAGTGAAGTGAAGTGAAGTGAATTACATTTATATAGCGCTTTTTCTCAAGTGACTCAGAGCGCTTTACATTGTGAAACCCAATGTCTAAGTTACATTTAACCCAGTGTGGGTGGCACTGGGAGCAGGTGGGTAAAGTGTCTTGCCCAAGGACACAACAGCAGTGACTAGGATGGCGGAAGCGGGGATCGAACCTTCAACCCTCAAGTTGCTGGCACGGCCGCTCTACCAACCGAGATATACCACGTACGTGACATGCACATAGCGGCACGCACGTACGGGCAAGCGATCACATGTTTGGAAGCCGCAGCTGCGTACTCACGGTAGCGTGTATCCAACTCAAATTCCTCCTGGTAAGAGTCTCTGTTGTCCCAGGCCAATGGTAAAGCTTGACTGCCATCGTTCGGGAATGTAAACAATTAACCACCGGCTACGTGTTTGTGTTGCTGCAGCCGGCCGCTAATACACCGCTTCCCACCTACAGCTTTCTTCTTTGCTGTCTTCATTGTTCATTAAACAAATTGCAAAAGATTCACCAACACAGATGTCCAGAATACTGTGGAATTTTGCGATGAAAACAGACGACTTAATAGCTGGCCACAATGGTGTCCCAAAATGTCCGCTACAATCCGTGACGTCACGCGCAAACGTCATCATACCGAGACGTTTTCAGCAGGATATTTTGCGGGATATTTAAAATTGCACTTTACTAATCTAACCCGGCCATATTGGCATGTGTTGCAATGTTAAGATTTCATCATTGATATATAAACTATCAGACTGCGTGGTCGGTAGTAGTGGGTTTCAGTAGGCCTTTAAGTGTAAGTTTTTGTTCTTAGCCAAGTTTTTTCTCCGCCTTGTGCGCGTCATTTGTTTTGTTCTTTTGATAGAGATTAAAACATGTCTTTACATTCACGCCTTGTCCAGTCTGGTTCGCTTGCATTCCGGGAAAGCAACCCACGCAATAATGTGCGTCGCCAAAGTCCATGTCCTGACATGGACAAGCCATTAAAAAACAGCGATGAACACTTTTGGCAGCAGCCAGAGGAGGATAGTAAAAATAAAAAGGTGCAGCTGCTGGATGTAAACACGACTATACCCATGGTGTCAGCAGGTATGGACATGTTTAAACATAACCTCCACTATTAGAAATATTTGCAACTGTACATTGCACCTTGAACATATAAATATGAAGCCACAAGTTAGCATCGCAGTAATATACATCGTAAAAACCTGCTCAGTGGCCTTGTGGTTAGAGTGTCCGCCCTAAGATCGGTAGGTCGTGAGTTCAAACCCCGGCCGAGTCATACAAAGACTATAAAAATGGGACCCATTACCTCCCTGCTTGGAACTCAGCATCAAGGGTTGGAATTGGGGGTTAAATCACCAAAACGATTCCCGAGCTCACTGCTCCCCTCAACTCCCAGGGGGTGGAACAAGGGGATGGGTCATATGCAGAGGGTAAAGAGTGTATGTGTGTGACTATCAGTGGTACTTTAACTTTAAGTTGGCTTCACTGTTCTATACAGCTCAATCAATCAATCAATCAATCAATGTTTATTTATATAGCCTTAAATCACGTACAACAAAAAGTATGGAAAAAAGTATGACACCTCTAGGGGTGTCACGGTTTTGGTACGTACCTCGGTTTTAAGGTCCCAGTTCGGTTCATTTTCAAAACAGTAAGAGACGAAGATGCGAAACCTAAAACTGTCGAGCTTTTCACTTGAGTGAGTTTTCAAATGAAACATTAAAAAAAAGGGTAACACTTTAGTATGGGGAACATATTCACCATTAATTAGTTGCTTATCAACATGCAAATTAGTAACATATTGGCTCTTAATTAGTTATTATTAAGTACGTATTAATGCCTTATTCTGCATGGCCTTATTACACAACCAGTAAGCCAGGGGTGTCCAAACTTTTTGACTCGGGGGCCGCATCGGGCTAAAAAAATGTGGTTGAGGGCCGAAAGCCGACTGCACGTAAAGTAACTATATACATATATATATATATATATATATATATATATATATATATATATATATATATATATATATATATATATATATATATATATATATATATATATATATATATACATACATACATACATACATATATATATATATATATATATATATATATATATATATATATATACATACATACATACATATATATATATATATATATATATATATATATATATATATATATATATATATATATATATATATATATATATATATATACACACACACACACACATACATGCATATATATATATATATATATATATATATATATATATATATATATATATATATATATATATATATATATATATATATATATATATATACACACACACACATACATGCATACATATATATATATATATATATATATATATATATATATATATATATATATATATATATATATATATATATATATATATATATATATATATATATATACATGTATAAATATATATGTATATATATATGTGTGTATACATACATACATACAGACACACTTATTATATTAATTGTAATATAATTGGATATTAAGAGTATGCAAAACTTTGACTTCTACCTTGTTTACTTCTGTGACAACCTCCTTAAAGTTTTGTCAAGCAGCTAAAATGCACCAAACATGAATAAGTATGGAGAGTCTTTTAAGCATTTTCCCATCACGCTGTGTAATTTTTAAAAAATGTTTATGGTGATTGGACGTTTTTTATAATATCCACAAAGTTCAGTGACCATGTCTGTTTACTTTTGTGTTGGTTGGATTTTTTCGATTTTTTTTTTTTTTGGCACCATGATTAGGGAAGGTTGTTTGCATTCGGTCATATAAATAGATGCTGCATATTCCAAACATAAAAAGTCTTTGACCAGAAAAAACTCATGTTGTCCACTATATTGTGTCAAAACAGCAGCATTTAAAGTGTTATACCTTTAAAATGAATATAAGATTTCTTATTAAACTCATGACGTGTCGCGGGCCAATTTGAAGACACCGGCGGGCCGCATTTGGCACGCGGGCCGTACTTTGGACATCCCTGCAGTAAGCCATTAACTAAGAGTCTTCCCTCAATAACCTCAGAATTATTGCTTATTAGTAACCCTAACCCTTATATGTTCCCATAGTGTCCAAATAACTCTAAATTAAGTCCTTGTTACTTTAATAAGCAACTAATTAATGGTGAATATGTTCCCCATACTAAAGTGTTACCAAAAAAAGGAATCAGACACATTACACACTTAGTTACGTCCTATTCTCAATTCAGAATAAAATCCAACGGATCTCATCAAAAGCATTTTTGATAAGGAAAACACAGATAAACAAAGTCGGCAAGAGGACGACGACCTCTGTTTTAATACAATATCCACATGAAAGGAAACCCGAGAAGCAGTTTTTCATGCGAAAGCTGCAAAACAAACGGGAGAGAGAGAGAGGGCAAAAAAAGGTCCATGTGCGAGTCACCTGCTCTTCCAAATGGTCAATAATAGTTAGCCTGTGTGCGTTCATTCCAGCATTCTCCAGGACAAACACAAATGTCGCATGCTGGAATCATCTGATAGAAAGAAAAAAAAAAAGTGCTGGATCTGGTGCAGTCAGATGACAGAAACACCAGTGTTGGTTAAAAACAAAAACAAAAACACACACATCAGGCCATTAGTTCTACCATCCTTTCTATTCTGCCATATTGATGCAATTTATCCGACTTTATTGGTTCTTATTATTTCCATGGAGGAAGAAAGCGGCTGTCATGTATTACTTGCAAGGGCAGGGATCGCAAATGACTCAAATGTAGCCGCAGGTTGCAAGTGAGAGAGCGAACCGTGGGTTTGACTTTTGGATTATTCGAAGTATTTCTGTTGTGTTTTTATTATAAACAATATTAGGCTGCAACAATTTAGTTCAGTTCAGTTTATTTCAAACATGCATACGATACAATGTAAGAGGGTTGTACGGTACACCGGTAATAGTATAGTACCGCAATACTAATTAATCATTTTCGGTACTATACAGTCTCTGAAAAGTACCGGTCCCGCGCCCGCGTCGTCGTCACGTTGTGTCATTGCTGTTTTTACGAGCAGAGGAGCATGTTCGGCGGCACACAATCACAGAGTACTTACAAGCAGACACAGTGTGTAGACAGAAAAGGGAGAACGGACGCATTTTGGCTTAAAAACTAAAGATAAAGGTGGAGTTATAAAACTGAAACGCCCTCAGGAAGAGGTGCTTTAAGACATGGCTAGTTAGCTAGCGGCTAACGTCCATCCGCAGTCGGCAGTGTTTTAGCTACTTCTAAATCACTGATGCTCGCCTCCATGGCGACAAATAAAGTACATTTCTTACAAGTATCATCCCTGCAGGACGAGGAATAGCTAAACATGCTTCACTACGCACCGTAGCTCACCGGCGTTAAAATGTAAACAAACGCCACCCATTGGTGGATCTACACCTAACATCCACTGTAATGATACCAAGTACAGGCACGTATCTAGTCGATAGTACTATGATTACGTCAATATTTTTTGGCATCACAACATCTTCTTTCGCTTTTTAACAATGTATATTAGGTTTATAAACTCAGGAAATACGTCCCTGGACACATGAGGACTTTGAATATGACCAACGTATGATCCAAGTAGTTACAGGATCATACAGATACCAAGTATGGTATCTGTATGATCCTGTAACTACTTGGTATCAGATTGATACCCAAATTTGTGGTATTATCCAAAACTAGAGATCTAGATCTAAAATGTAATATCGGAAATTATCGGTATCAGTTTTTTTATTATCGGTATCGTTTTGTTTGTTTTTTTATTTTATTTTTTTATTAAATCAACGTTAAAAAAAAAAAGATACACTTACAATAAGTGCACCAACCCAAAAAACCTCCCTCCCCCATTTACACTCATTCACACAAAAGGGTTGTTTCTTTCTGTTATTAATATTCTGGTTCCTACATTATATATCAATATATATCAATACAGTCTGCAAGGGATACAGTCCGTAAGCACACATGATTGTGCGTGCTGCTGGTCCACTAATAGTACTAACCTTTAACAGTTAATTTGACTCATTTTCATTAATTACTAGTTTCTATGTAACTGTTTTTATATTGTTTTACTTTCTTTTTTATTCAAGAAAATGTTTTTAATTTATTCATCTTATTTTATTTTATTAATTTTTTGAAAAAGGACCTTGTCTTCACCATACCTGGTTGTCCAAATTAGGCATAATAATGTGTTAATTCCACGACTGTATATATCGGTATCGGTTGATATTGGTATCGGTAATTAAGAGTTGGCCAATATCGGAATATCAGATATCGTCAAAAAAGCCATTATCGAACATCCCTATCCAAAACTAATGTAAAGTATCAAACAACAGAAGAATAAGTGATTTTTACATTTTAACAGAAGTGTAGATAGAACATGTTAAAAGAGAAAGTAAGCAGATATTAACAGTAAATGAACAAGTAGATTAATAATTCATTTTCTACCACTTGTCCTTAATAATGTTGACAAAATAATAGAATGGAAAATGACACAATATGTTACTGCATACGTCAGCAGACTAATTAGGAGCTTTTGTTTGTTTACTTACTACTAAAAGACAAGTTGTCTTGTATGTTCACTATTCTATTTAAAGGCCTACTGAAACCCACTACTACCGACCACGCAGTCTGATAGTTTATATATCAATGATGAAATCTTAACATTATAACACATGCCAATACGGCCGGGTTAACTTATAAAGTGACATTTTAAATTTGCCGCTAAACTTCCGGTTCGAAACGCCTCTGAGGATGACGTATGCGCGTGACGTAGCCCGGCGAACACGGGTATGCCTTCCACATTGAAGCCAATACGAAAAAGCTCTGTTTTCATTTCATAATTCCACAGTATTCTGGACATCTTTGTTCGTGAATCTGTTTCAATCATGTTCATTGCATTATGGAGAAGGAAGCTGAGCAAGCAAAGAAGAAAGTTGTCGGTGCGAAATGGACGTATTTTTCGAACGTAGTCAGCCACAACAATACACAGCCGGCGCTTCTTTGTTTACATTCCCGAAAGATGCAGTCAAGATGGAAGAACTCGGATAACAGAGACTCTAACCAGGAGGACTTTTGACTTCGATACACAGACGCCTGTAGAGAACTGGGACAACACAGACTCTTACCAGGATTACTTTGATTTGGATGACAAAGACGCAGACGTGCTACTGTGAGTATGCAGCTTTGGCTTCTAAACATTTGATCGCTTGACCGTATGTGCGCAACTTTTTTTTGCGTATGTACGTAACTTTTTTAAAATATATAAGCTTTATGAACCTTGGGTTAGGTGAACGGTCTTTTGGGCTGAGTGATTGTGTGTGTTGATCAGGTGTTTGAATTGTATTGGCGTGTTCTATGGAGCTAGGAGCTAGCATAGGAGCTAGGAGCTAGCATAACAAACACGCAGGTGTTTTTATGCAGGATTAATTTGTGGTATATTAAATATAAGCCTGGTTGTGTTGTGGCTAATATAGTATATATATGTCTTGTGTTTATTTACTGTTGTAGCCATTCCCAGCTGAATACCAGGTACCGTGAGTATGCAGCCTTGGCTGCTAAACATTTGAGAGCTTGACCGTATGTGCGCGTCACGTACGTAACTTTTTAAAAATATATAAGCTTTATGAACCTTGGGTTAGGTGAACGGTCTTTTGGGCTGAGTGATTGTGTGTGTTGATCAGGTGTTTGAATTGTATTGGCGTGTTCTATGGAGCTAGGAGCTAGCAGAGGAGCTAGGAGCTAGCGTAACAAACACGCAGGTGTTTTTATGCAGGATTAATTTGTGGCATATTAAATATAAGCCTGGTTGTGTTGTGGCTAATAGAGTATATATATGTCTTGTGTTTATTTACTGTTGTAGTCATTCCCAGCTGAATATCAGGTACCGTGAGTATGCAGCCTTGGCTGCTAAACATTTGAGAGCTTGACCGTATGTGCGCGTCACGTACGTAACTTTTTAAAAATATATAAGCTTTATGAACCTTGGGTTAGGTGAACGGTCTTTTGGGCTGAGTGATTGTGTGTGTTGATCAGGTGTTTGAATTGTATTGGCGTGTTCTATGGAGCTAGGAGCTAGCAGAGGAGCTAGGAGCTAGCGTAACAAACACGCAGGTGTTTTTATGCAGGATTAATTTGTGGCATATTAAATATAAGCCTGGTTGTGTTGTGGCTAATAGAGTATATATATGTCTTGTGTTTATTTACTGTTGTAGTCATTCCCAGCTGAATATCAGGTCACCCCCGGCTCTCACAGCATCTTCCCTATCTGAATAGCTTCAACTCCCCACTAGTCCTTCACTTGCACTTTACTCATCCACAAATCTTTCATCCTCGCTCAAATTAATGGGGAAATTGTCGCTTTCTCGGTCCGAATCTCTCTCACTTCATGCGGCCATCATTGTAAACAATAGGGAACTTTGCGTATATGTTCAACTGACTACGTCACGCTACTTCCGGTAGGGGCAAGCCTTTTTTTTATCAGATACCAAAAGTTGCAATCTTTATCGTCGTTGTTCTATACTAAATCCTTTCAGCAAAAATATGGCAATATCGCGAAATGATCAAGTATGACACATAGAATAGATCTGCTATCCCCGTTAAAATAAAAAAAATTCATTTCAGTAGGCCTTTAAGGACTTAAGTGCAAGAAGAAACATATGTTTAATGTGCCCTTTATTTAGAAAAGTACCGAAAAGTATCGAAATAATTTTAGTACCGGTACCAAAATATTGGTATCAATGCATCACACATCTCCAGTTGTTTCATTACAGCACGTCCGAAAAGGAGTAGGAAGAAGCAGAGCTTATTTAATCCTACCCCTTTTCATACCATAGCAATTTTATCCCATGTCCTTGTGCTCTGTAACAGAACAGTGAACAAATACTGTAAGTGATACATAAATAATATACCATAGTAAGCAAACAAATATTAAATACATAAATAATCTTTGTCTCAAAAAAAGAAAAAACAGGTTTCAAGATGTTCATCATAATTATTGTTCTGTGTACTTTGTGAACACTTGTAGTTTGGACAGTCTCTTAAACTGAATCATATTGGTGCTTTGTTTGATTTATTTGGTTAATCCATTCCATAATTTAATTCCACATGTTAGGGGTGTAACGGTACGTGTATTTGTATTGAACCGTTTCGCTACGGGGGTTCTGGTTCGGTTCGGAGGTGTACCGAACGAGTTTCCACACGGACATATTAAGTAGCGTAACCCACGTTGTGTAAACAATGCACAGCACACGGCATGCTACCAGCTAGGGTTGGGTATCGAGTATCGAGTATCGATTGGAACCGGGACTAACTTTCCGATTGTCCCGGAATCGTTCAAAAGTTTAAATTTCGATTCCTAGTTTCGATACCCAGTCCGCCGACCGGAAAAAAATAATAAATCCGCCGACCGGAAGAATAAGCCGCTGAACACCAACGAAGAAGCGCCCACCGCCGGAAGTGCTAGCATAGCCGAGCCTATGTAGCTGAGCGACTCAGTCAAGCATGGATAGCGGGCGTCGGCGGTCGAAAGTGTGGCTTTATTTTACTAAAAAAAGGAAATATCGGCGAAATATAACACGTGCGACAGGACTGTTTCGTGCTTTGGAGGTTGCACGTCAAACATGATGAAGCACCTCCGAGTTCATGAAGTACAAATATATGCATGTCCCGTCTTTGACGCGCTGCGCCGACCGTCCTCCTCCTGCTGTCAGATCTCGCTTTCTCCTATTTATGCCTTCAAGCTTCTTCCACACCCAGCGAACGTGTATTTTCCACAGCAGGAGACACTATCTGTCCAGAACGCTCACGCATCCTGCCTGAGAAGGCGGATATGGTCATTTTCCTAAACAAGAACTGTCTCTGATTTTATACTGTACCTGCTGCTAATCTGGACTGGGTTTTGCAAGTTGTTTCTTATTGTTTATTTGCTTTTCTGCACCAGGTTAGCCCATCAGTGGGAGCACGGTAACATTTTTAAGTACCTGCAGCATCATACACTTGTGTGTGTAAATGGGTTTTCATGAGGTTTCCTGCAGCATCATACACTTATGTGTAAATGTGTTTTCATGAGGTTTTCAAAAATAAAGCTCTCTTGAGGAAAGTGTACCCCTGTGAAAATGTATTTATAATATTTATATTCAAGTTCATAGATTTGATATTTATATTCTAGTTGAAAACAGCCCTGTGAGGAATTTATAGTAAAGTTCATAAAAAGTTAATAGAATTAAAATTGATGGAGAATGTCAGACTATTTCATTCAGAAAGACTGTATGTAGGTTAGCTAGCTCATTTAAAATATCCAAAACTTTTTTTGACCCTACCTCTTAAAAGAATCGGAACAGAGAATCGCCAGGAATCGGAACCGAAACAAAGAATCGGAATTGGAATCGGAATTGTTCGAATTCAAACGATACCCAACCCTACTACCAGCTAACGGGCTACGACAGACTGACCATACGTCCTCTTTTCACCGGACATGTCCTCTTTTGCGTAGCTGTCAGGACGGAGTTTCTTAAATGCCTCAAATGTCCGGCATTTTGAGTTAGGGTTGCGTGTATTTTCAATGTACGTTCAGGGTTAAGAAGGGGTTAAAAACAAAACAAATTGTGCGCGCAGCAGCATTGGTGAGGGAGGGGCAGAGACAGAGAGAGCGAGAGAGTTATGATAAACGCGCATGCGTCGCCAGGCTCTGCTTTTTATCCATAGATTTATCAGATACAATTTTTTATTATCTATAGCAGGGGTGTCAAAAGTGTGCCCCGGAGGCCATTTGCGGCCCACAGCTAATGTTTTAAAGGCCCACGGCACATTCTAAAAATACTATTAAAATAAACAAACACATAACAAAAGTGAAATCTTAAAAGTTAAATGTAATTTAGAAAAAGTTGCAATGTTGATTAATAAAACAAAGCTGTTTTTTTTTCTTTCAAACTGTCATTGCTCAAAACATATTGAATCAAAATCAATGTTATTATGAATTATTGACCTATCCAAGGTTCCCATTACTTCACATCAAATATTCCACTAAGAAAAATATTTTTGGTGGAATATTTTGCAAATTTGGTAAATAAATAACCCAAAAAATTACATTTTGTTGTTTTCTTACAGTACCGAAAATGAACCGAACCGTGACCTCTAAACCGAGGTACGTACCGAACTGAAATTTTGGTGTACCGTTACACCCCTACCACATACAGATATGCTAAATGTTTTAAGTGTTGTGCATGCATACAAATGTTTTAAATTAGATTTTTTTCCAAGGTTATATTTCTCCTCTTTTGTTGAGAATAATTGTTGTACATTCTTGGGTAGCAGGTTATAGTTTGCTTTGTACATCATTTTAGCTGTTTGCAAATGCACCAAATCATTGAATTTCAATAATTGTGATTTAATAAATAAAGGGTTTGTATGTTCTCTATATCCAACATTATGTATTATTCTAATTGATCTTTTTTGTAACGCCGTTAGTGAATGAAGCGCACATTTGTAGTTGTGTCCCCATATATGTGCACAGTAACAATCACAAACAAATCCTGCAAAATATGGGGAGAGCGTTTAATGGTCAAGGATTAAACCTTAGACTCGCCCTGGCTCATGACTGCATGGTTATGTGTGGTTTGTATCAGACTTGGAGGCACTCGGGCGAAGTCACACCAGTCCAATTTGGGGCAGAGTCAGCACAAAAAAAAAAAAAAAAAAAAAAAAAGACATCGTTACATCGCTCTCTCCCACACAGAGGGATTGTGTCTGGCCGAGCATTCGGAAACATTTGACTCGTCAGCGTCTCCTAAAAAAAGGAAGCGTTCCTCTGAGAATTACGGTGAATTGGGCTCAAGTCTAATATATTATTCCCCCTTTTTGGCTGCATTCCAGTACAACTACGGATCAGCAGTGGGCACGGTTGTCCTTGACGGCAGAACGTGGAAACATTTTTAAGGTTTATGGTGTATTTATGTTCATTCTTGTGAGCCAACAACCACTGTCATGTAGTACAATGTACACACACTTCTTATATGGTCGCATGTTTGCTTACCATTAGCACTCAATGACAGGAAAAGTGGACTAATTAGACACACAATGTGGCGCTTCTGGTTCTTGATACACTCACCAGCCACATCATTAGGTACACTTGCACACTCTAATGCAGTGCCTCCCAATTATTTTCTGCCATGATGACAAGGGCTGGGCAATATGGATGAAAAAGTTTATCTTGATATATTTTGACTTAAACACGATATTCGATATACACTATATTGCATACTTGCCAACCCTCCCGTTTTTAGCGGGAGAATCCCGGTATTCAGCGCCTCTCCCGACAACCTCCCGGCAGAGATTTTCTCCGACAAACTCCCGGTATTCAGCCGGAGCTGGAGGCCACGCCCCCTCCAGCTCAATGCGGACCTGAGACTGAGTGGGGACAGCCTGTTCTCACGTCCGCTTTCCCACAATATAAACAGTTTGCCTAACGAATTCAAACGAATGGAAACAAGAATTTCAGTTCATCCAGGACAGTTCGACGGGGAAGGTGTATGTTGCCTGTAAATATGTAGAACAGACTTCTCCATTGAACACGGTGGCCGAAATGATATACTCATCATGAACGGAGAAGGTAAACAGGACAATACTGCCATCTAATGGATAGCCACCGGAACACTGAAATTCAAGTATTTCTTTTATGTAAATAAAATAAATAAATATATATATATATATATATAGCTAGAATTCACTGAAAGTCAAGTATTTCATACATATATATATATATATATATATATATATATATATATATATATATATATATATATATATATATATATATATATATATATATATATATATATATATATATATATATATATATATATATATATATATATATATATGAAATACTCGAGTTAGTGAATTCTAGCTGTAAATAACCACGCCCCCCGCCCCCGACCACTGACCCTTTCTGTCAGTTTACGTGGCCTACCACTTGGTGGCTGAGTTGCTGTTGTTCCTAAACTCTTCACTTTTCTTATAATAAAGTGGACTTTGGAATATTTAGGAGCGAGGAAATTTCACGACTGGATTTGTTGCACAGGTGGCATCCTATGACAGTTCCACGCTGGAAATCACTGAGAGCGGCCCATTCTTTCACAAATGTTTGTAGAAACAGTCTCCATGCCTAAGTGCTTGATTTTATACACCGGGCCAAGTGATTAGAGCAGTGTTTTTCAACCTTTTTTGAGCCAAGGCACATTTTTTGCGTTTTTCCGGAGGCACACCACCAGCAGACATCATTAAAAAACGAAACTCGTCGTCGTCGCAATTGTTGGGTATGACTTTAAACCATAACCAAGCATGCATCACTATAGCTCTTGTCTCAAAGTAGGTGTACTGTCACCACCTGTCACATCACCCCCTGACTTATTTGGAGTTTATTGCTGTTTTCCTGTGTGTAGTGTTTTAGTTCTTGTCTTGCGCTTTTTCTCTTTTTTTGGTATTTTCCTATAGCAGTTTCATGTTTTCTTTTGAGTGGTATTTCCCACATCTACTTTGTTTTAGCAATCAAGAAGATTTTAGTTGTTTTTATCCTTCTTTGTGGGCACATTGTTGATTGTCATGTCATGTTGGGATGTACTTTGTGGACGCCGTCTTTGCTCCACAGTAAGTCTTTGCTGTCGTCCAGCATTCTGTTTTTGTTTACTTTGTAGCCAGTTCAGTTTTAGTTTCGTTCTGCATAGCCTTCCCTAAGCTTTAATTACTTTTTTTAGGGGCACTCATCTTTTGTTTATTTTTGGTTTAATCATAAGCACAATTTTACCTGCACACTGCTTCCCGCTGTTCCCGACATCTACAAAGCAATTAGCACCGGCTGCCACCTACTGATATGGAAGAGTATAACACGGTTACTCTGCCGAGCTCTGGACAACACCGACACTCAACAACAACACATCATTTGCAGACTATAATTACTGGTTTGCAAAAAATATTTTTAACCCAAATAGGTGAAATTAGATCATCTCCCACGGCCCACCAGACTGTATCTTGTGCTTTGTATCGTGTTCTTTGTATTACCTGACTAAGTGACTAAGGACCAAAGCTCATATTTTTAAGCTCTTGGCATAACACAAAAATCCAAGAAATTGTTAATAATGAGCTACCATATTAGATATTACAGTGATTTGACTTGCTATCAATAACACAAAAGCTAAGATCTGGATGTGTTGTTCAAATATTTTAGGATATACAGTATTTTAAGGATAGGAATATTACAACAACTCACAATTCAATTTGTTTTTGATTTTTGGGGTGACATCTAGTCAGAATTGATTCTTGACTCAGCACTATTCTCGATTCAAAACATCCATCCGTCCATTTTCTACCGCTTGTCCCTTTCGGGGTCGCAGGGGGTGCTGGAGCCTATCCCAGCTGCATTCGGGCGGAAGGCGGGGTACACCCTGGACTAGTCGCCACCTCATCACAGGGCCAACACAGATAGACAGACAACATTCACAGTCACACTCACACACTAGGGCCAATTTAGTGTTGCCAATCAACCTATCCCCAGGTGCATGTCTTTGGAGGTGGGAGGAAGCCGGAGTACCCGGAGGGAACCCACGCAGTCACGGGGAGAAACATGCAAACTCCAAACAGAAAGACCTTGAGCTCGGGGATCGAACCCAGGACCTTCGTATTGTGAGGCACTCGCACTAACCGCCGTGCTGCCCCGATTCAAAAAAATTCTTGCAAAATATTATTTGGTACAAACTAGTGCTCTCAAATGATAAAAAAAAAAAAAATCTGATTAATCACGCTTTTTGATTTAGATTAATTGTGATTAATCAGACTAAATTATTTGCTTACCTAATCATAATTAAACGAAAAAAAGTCCGATATTTTGACGCACATGCAATTTGTCATTCAGAATGTCATACACAAACTTTGTTTTAAAGTTTTACTTAAAATGACATATTACGTAGTTTATTGGCTGGTAACAGTTTTACCTAAAGTTATGTCTGGGTTTTTGTTTTTAGGCGAATTTATTAGAGATGTCCAATAATGGCTTTTTTGCCGATATTCCGATATTGTCTAACTCTTGATTACCGATTCCGATATCAACCGATACCGATATATACAGTCGTGGAATTAACACATTATTATGCCTAATTTTGTTGTGATGCCCCGCTGGATGCATCAAACAATGTAACAAGGTTTTCCGAAATAAATCAACTCAAGTTATGGAAAAAAATGCCAACATGGCACTGCCATATTTATTATTGAAGTCACAAAGTGCATCATTTTTTTTAACATGCCTCAAAACAGCAGCTTGGAATTTGGGACATGCGAGAGAGCATGAGGAGGTTGAGGTGGGGGTTAGGGGGTAGCGGGGGTCTATATTGTAGCGTCCCGGAAGAGTTAGTGCTGCAAGGGTTTCTGGGTATTTGTTCTGTTGTGTTTATGTTGTGGATGTTCTCCCGAAATGCGTTTGTCATTCTTGTTTGGTGTGGGTTCACAGTGTGGCACATATTTGTAACAGTGTTAAAGTTGTTTATACGGCTACCCTCAGTGTGACCTGTATGGCTGTTGATCAAGTATGCTTTGCATTCACTTGTGTGTGTGTGAAAAGCCGTAGGTATTATGTGATTGGGCCGGCACGCAAAGGCAGTGCCTTTAAGGTTTATTGGCGCTCTGTACTTCTCCCTACGTCCGTGTACCACTACGTACAGCGGCGTTTTAAAAAGTCATAAATCTTACTTTTTGAAACCGATACCGATCATTTCCGAACCGATATCGATAATTTCCGATATTTCATTTTCAACCATTTATCGGCAGCCCGATAATATTGGACATCTCTAGAATTTATGTATGCGTATGCATTGACCTGATCACTGACCTTATAACAAACTACACCGCCTTAGGTAACAATTTGCTGTTAATTAATTAATGTGAAAAAAAAATCATAAATTGCGTGATTCATTTACAACTACACATAATTTATGTGATACATTTTCGGGATTATTCACCTGAGTTAACTCGTTAAATTTGACAGCCCTAGGATAAAAATGAGGAAAAAACCTTTTCAAAACAGGTTACAGGTTACAAAAGGTCTCTACGTGCAGCCTAATAAACATATTTCAAAAAATTGAGTCTTAAATCATTTTTTAAATACATTTTTGGAAAATTATGATTTGATTTAGAATTCAATTTAGAATTGGATTAAATAAGAATCGTAATTTGGATGTGAATCTATTTTTGTGAGCACCCTTGATGTATTGGACCTACATTGGATTGGTTTAAGCCAGGGGTGTCCAAACTTTATCCACTGAGGGCCGCACATTGAAAAATCAAAGCAAGCAGGGGCCATTTTGATATGTTTTATTTTAAAAACCAATACAATATATGTATAAAAAACATACATTTAGGCCTCCACTCAGGCTTGATCCCGGGGACCCCAAAGGGTTTTGGTCCAAAAAATATAAAAAATGTGTCATTATTCAGTATTATTATTTGTGTTATTATTCAAGTTTTAAATCTCTAGGGCAACATTAGGTCCATCTGTCAATGTAACATTTTTTAAAGATTTAAATTGTATGTCAAAGAAAACCCTTTTTTTAATGAAAAACACACAAAATATGCAATATTTTCACCCAATAAAATTTTTAAGTGGGATATTTAAGATTATATAATAATTGGAGCCTTAAAAAGTTCAATAACTCATAACACCATTGATTTTAATTCATTATTATTTTTTGAGCAATGACACTGAAAAACTAATCACACTAAAATTGTAGGGGATCCAAAAGGGTCCTACTCATTAAAGTGTTAACAAATAAATTATATATTTTTTTTACGTTTACTTTTAACACAATAACTTCGAGATCAACTTCAGATCTATCTGTCAATTATAAGTTTTATTGTTGTTTATGTTATTTGTTTGTTCGTTTTAGGCCTTTCTTTAAAAAAAAAAAAAAACACTCAGTTTTTTACATGGCAAACAAAAAATATGCAACATTTTCCCCAAAAAATATCTCAAAATATTTAATGTGACGTAATTGGAGCCTTGGATAGGTCAATAATTCATAATGACATTGATTTTGATTCATTATTATTTTTTAAAGAAAGAAACAGCCTACATGGCAGCTGTGTGTTATTAGAGTAAACATTGCTACATGTTCTTGTTACATTTCACCTGTTTGCCCTTTTATACCACTTTTTATGTTTTAAATTTGTTTCAATCGTATTTTTAAAATGGGCCATTAAAAAATGACCTGCGGGCCGCAAATGGTCCCCGGGCTGCACTTTGGACACCCCTAGTTTAAGCCCTGGAAATGCCCAGAATGGATCAATGAAAGTGGTATTCCAATGACATGTTTTGGACACATCTGGTCGAGGTGTGTCTAATGAAGTGTCCTAATGTTCATTTTGAAGCTTTCAAAACCCCCTAAATACATGAGGGGCAGAGTGTGTATTGTGGGATGAGGGACTGTGTTTAACAAAGATGGATGACAAAGAAAATAAAACTTCCATCCACATTTGAACATGAAAGTGCTGAGAAGTCTGGAACTAACAAGCAGGGGTTGGGAAGCCATGTATTTAGATTTAACAGGGGTCTTTTTCATTCATGGTGCGTGTCAGCAGTTTCGAGCCACATCCTGGAGTCAGTGGTTCACCGCAGGGACACACGACAGTGGCCAGCCTCCATACGTCTTGGAAAGCAGCCCATGCACGAGACTATCTGTAGTACAAAGAGTCTACATTGGGGGATGTGATAAACGTTTTCAGATGCGTTACTCATCATGGAAAATGTCTAACTCCCCTGACAAAAACCCAATGTGACACATAAATGGACAGGTATTTAACATAAGTTGTGACATGCTTTGTTGGATTGAAAACATTGGAAATAATTCGTTACAGCATGGGTGTCAAATTCAAGGCCTGGGGGCCAGATCTGGCCCGCCACATCATTGTATGTGGTGGGAAATAATGATTTACGTACTTTTCTTCCTAAATGTATATTTATATTTCCCATTTTGGCATAAAAATATATGTACTGCATGCATACATTTTATATGCATATATTTTCAACTTTAATATTATCTAATAATGCAACAATACAAGCAAGTTATCCATCAAATTGTACACTAGGGTTGTACAGTATACCGGTATTAGTGTAGTACCGCGATACTAATGAATCATATTCGGTGCTATACCGCCTTTGAAAAGTACCGGTTACATTTTAACAGAAGTGTAGATAGAACATGTTAAACGAGAAAGTAAGCAGATATTAACAGTAAATGAACAAGTAGATTAATAATTCATTTTCTACCACTTGTCCTTAATAATTTTGACAAAATAATAGAATGAGAAATGACACAATATGTTACTGCATATGTCAGCAAACTAAATTAGGAGCCTTTGTTTGCTTACTGACTACTAAAAGACAAGTTGTCTTGTACAAATTTGTATGTTCACTATTTTATTTAAGGACAAACTTGCAATAAGAAACATGTACCTTAAGATTTGTTGTTAAAATAAAGCCAATAATGCAATTTTTTGTGGTGCCCTTTTTATAGAAATGTATCAAAAAGTACCGAAAAGTGTCAAAATAATTTTGGTACCGGTACCGGCATTTACATATATATAAAAATAGTTATAGTTAATGTTATTCTTTTAATGAGATAAGTAACGTTTATGACAGTGGTTCTTAACCTGGGTTCGATCGAACTTACTTAGAATATGTTCCCCTAGTGTCCAAAAAACTCTAAATTAAGTCTTTGTTTCTTAGAATATGTTCCCCTAGTGTCCAAAAAACTCTAAATTAAGTCTTTGTTACTTAGAATATGTTCCCCTAGTGTCCAAAAAACTCTAAATTAAGTCTTTGTTACTTAGAATATGTTCCCCATACTAAAGTGTTACCAAAAACATATAACTTTGTCTTAAATTTGAAAAAAAACAACATTTTATTTTTCACTAAAGAAGGGTTCGGTGAATGCGCATATGAAACTGGTGGGGTTCGGTACCTCCAACAAGGTTGAGAACCACTGGTTTATGACAACCCTTTTCCAAAACACAATATAGAATGTGAGATATAACAGGATAATGCATACATTTATCATTTGTTTTCAAAACGGTTACAAAAAGGTGGGAACCCAAATATTTACTGTGGGACCCCATTTTTATGACTTGATGGGGTCCCTGGGACCCCTTTTTCAAGATTCCTAGCGCCAACACTGAAATATGACAGCGCTGCTGGGAGGTCTTTTGCCATTTTTGACAAAGGAGCATAAGCAGCTGCTTCTGGAAGACATCTGGTATTGTACGTGTGATGTTGGGAGATGACGATGTACTGAAGCTGTGGCATCCAACTTGCCCGCTGCACGCCCACTCTGCAAATAAGGGAAAAGCAAATGCATTATTATACTTATTAGATGCTGATTATTATTATATTCATCTGACTGACACACACACAGTGACACACTAACCCTAATGTTCCACGCATTGCAGTGTTTCTGCTAGGATTTGATTCTAACACTAAGTTTTAAAAGTAACATAAAGTAGCAGCGGTCATTAACAGCACAAAACACATAAACCGAAGTACATTTTGCTCTGCTACAGCATGCGTCGTGTGCATACTCTACTCGCCCAATAACAAGTAACTTTAGGAAACACTTAATTAAGTGTAACTATAAAAACATTTGACAGACAAACGCTGACAAGTTCATTTTTAAACACTTTCTGTCATGCATTCAGCTACAAGTTGACTTACCTTGCACTCGCTGTATTGTTGAGGATGGTGGTTCCGGCGTTGGCTCATCATGTTTGGAGTGTTGCCTCCCCTTAGCGGGTACTTTTTTTCCCTGCATTTTCTGGTAATGGGCTGACTATTATTCTACCCACAGCATACTTTACGAATCCAAAATATGTCCAGATTCATATTTCGTCCGTTTTACAAGGAGGGGAACATCTCAAGAGCGAGGTCCTTGTGTTGTTTTCCGCCATTGCAAACAGCACTAGTGCTCATTAGGGGTGTGGGGAAAAATCGATTCGAATTCGAATCGCAATTCTCACGTTGTGCGATTCAGAATCGATTCTTATTTTTAAAAAATCTTTATTTTCAATTTTTTATTTTTTATTTTATTTTATTTTATTTTTTTAAATTTTTGAATTAATCAATCCAACAAAACAATACACAGCAATACCATAACAATGCAATCCAATTCCAAAACCAAACCCGACCCAGCAACAGTCAGAACTGCAATAAACAGAGCAATTGAGAGGAGACACAAACACGACACAGAACAAACCAAAAGTAGTGAAACAAAAATGAATATTATCAACAACTGTATCAATATTAGTTACAATTTCAACATAGCAGTGATTAAAAATCCTTCATTGACATTATCATTGGACATTTATAAAACAAAGAACAATAGTGTCACAGTGGCTTACACTTGCATCGCATCTCATAAGCTTGACAACACACTGTGTCCAATATTTTCACAAAGATAAAATAAGTCGTATTTTTGGTTCATTTAATAGTTAAAACAAATTTACATTATTGCAATCAGTTTGTCCTTTACAATTATAAAAGCTTTTTACAAAAATCTACTACTCTGCTTGCATGTCAGCAGACTGGGGTAGATCCTGCTGAAATCCTATGTATTGAATGAATAGAGAATCCTTTTGAATCGGGAAAATATCGTTTTTGAATCGAGAATTGCGTTGAATCGAAAAAATCGATTTAGAATTGAATCGTGACCCCAAGAATCGATATTGAATCGAATCGTGGAACACCCAAAGATTTGCAGCCCTAGTGCTCATGCGTCTTCTTCGCTGTGTTTCCAAGAAGCGAGCAATGTCGCCTAAAATGTATTAAAAAATTACGGTTTTTCTATAATTAAAAAATTCAACGGTATTACAGACCGTCCGGAATTGCTGCTCACAAGGTCACTGAGGTGGAGACTATGTTTGACATGTCAACTTAATGTGTATTATATTTATGCATGAGAAAATTTTGTTGTAAACTGGAAGGTGTGTTTGTTAAAATCATGGTTGTTTTTACAAATGACAAATGTGAACAAAAGCCTGTATTGTCTATAGAATAGAATAGAAAGTACTTTCTATAGACAATATGTGTTATGATATAAATGAGGTGTGGTTGTATTGTATAATAAGTATGTGTCATTGAAAGGGCATTTTATGAATTTCTTAGTTTGATTACATGCTATAGTATAATTTTATTGTTATAATTTTATTGCATGATTTTTGTATCTCTTTAATTTAGGTAGCCAGGGACTGCAGATGGGAATTAGCTATTTAGCTATAATCTGGTGCAGAACATATCTGTCTTTGAGCTTAATGTTTATGTGCATTGTCCATTCAAATAAAGACTAAACTAAACTAAGCTAAACTAAACCGTCCGGAATTTTACTGCGGTTTATCATTATACTGTTTACCGTTACATCCCTAGTATGGCATCAGAGGATTGGTATTGAGTTGGATAAGAAGCTATGAAACCAACAGGAAGCAGTACGTGAAGCTAGGTGAAAAAATGTCAACTGAAATAAATATATCTTGTGGTGTACCTCAAGGATCAATACTGGGACCAAAATTGTTCAACCTTTATATAAAAGACATTTGTAAAGTTACAAAGGACTTCACGTTAGTATTGTTTGCGGACAACACGGCTGTGTTTTGTTCAGGAGCGAACACACAGAAGCTAAGATAAAATAAAAAAAAAGAAGAAGTTAACCAATTAAAAAGATGGTTTGAAAAAAACAAACTTTTAGCTAACAGTAGAAGAGAAAGTCAAACACAAATACAAATAGACAGAGGAGACAATGAAAGGGTGAAAGACATCAAATTTTTAGATGATAAAATAAACTGTAAATCTAATATAAAATATGCTACAAAAGAATGGCAAGACATATTTCAATAATGTCACTTCAAAAAGTCATTTCATATTTTCTACTGCTCGCCAGTGTTACCATATCTGAGTTAATGTGCAGAAATAGTGCAGAAATATGGGGAAATAATCACAAAAATATATTCATTCGCTAACTGTGTTACAAAAAAGATCAGTCAGAATAATGCATAATGTAGGTTATTGAGAACATACAAACACGTTATTTATTAAATAACAAATATTGAAAATCAATGATTTGGTACATTTGCAAACAGCTAAAATTATGCACAAAGCAAACTATAATCTGTTACCCAAGAACGTACAACACTTCTTAACTAAAGAGGAGAAATATAACCTTAGAGGAAAATGTAATTTAAAACATGTGTATGCACGCACAGCACTTAAAACCTTTAGCATATCAGTATGTGGAATTAAATTATGGAATGGATTACATCAAGATTTTAAACAATGTACTAATGATCCAATATAAAAGGGCTGTTCAAACTACAAGTGTCTACAAAGTACAATGAAGAAGAATCTTGATAAACATCTTGAACCATCTTTGTTATAAATTAAATATTATTCATCTCATTATGTGAATCATGACTGGTTTAACTATCAGGAGAATTGTTGTGTTTCATTGATGTAAATTGTGGTACAATTACAAGATCAGAACAGTAAGTGACCAAATGTGTTCGTACTCGCTGTGAATTTGAAAAAGGGGTTTGATTGATTAAGCTTTGCTTCTTCTTTCTCCTTTTCGAACACGGTGTAAAGAGAATTGAGAATATGTAGATCATATGATGTATTATATTGTATCTGTATACTTGTTCACTTACTGTATACTTTATTAATTAGGGATGTGCCGATCAGTATCGGCTGATTTATATGGAAAAATAATTGATCGCTATTGCCAATTAATACCTTTTCAAAGGCTATTACAAATGCGGATCCCCTCTTGCTGACACTGTATTTATAGTTGATCCTCTAGCTAACAGACGCGACTAGCAGCTAACTGTGTGTCCCCATACACAGTGTGGAGCCGCTCCTCTAAGTTAGTAATCATCACATCCACTGCGGCAAATAAACTGCATTTCTTAGTACAGGGTAGGGTTGTACGATATACCGGTATTGGTATAGTACCGCGATACTAATGAATCATATTAGGTACTATACCGCCTCTGAGAAGTACCGGTCCACATGAGGACTTTGAATATGACCAATGTATGATCGTATCGGATTGATACCCAAATATGTGGTATCATCCAAAACTAATGTAAAGTATCAAACAACAGAAGAATAAGTGATTATTACATTTTAACAGAAGTGTAAATAGAACATGTTAAAAGAGAAAGTAAGCAGATATTAAAAGTAAATGAACAAGTAGATTACTAATCCATTTTCTACCACTTGTCCTTAATAATTTTGACAAAATAATAGAATGGAAAATGGCACAATATGTTACTGCATATGTCAGCAGCTAAATTAGGAGCCTTTGTTTGTTTACTTACTAATAAAAGACAAGTTGTCTAGTATGTTCACTATTTTACTTAAGGACAAACTTACAATAAGAAACATATGTTTAATGTATCGTAAGATTTTTTGTTAAAATAGAGCCAATAATGCTAGTACTGGTACCAAAATATTGGTATCGGGACAACACTAGTACAGGGGTTCTTAAACTTTTTGACCTCGGGGCCCAACTTTTTCACTACAGAGGAACTCTGAATCAAAAATATTACTCTTGATTTTAATCGTATTCAATAATTATATCTATTTATTTAACACATAAACCTTAAGCTCAGGACAGGCTTTTTAAAACAATAAGTATGAAACATTTATATACATAGCATTATGTTTTGCTAAAATAAATAAACTGAATTAACACTGAATATGTTTCTTAACTAAAGTATCAATAGAGTTAAAGTGGAAATTAAAATACAGGTTCACCACTTTAGTTGTAATTTGTTTTGCTTAAGATTGTGTGTACAGAATGTGGCTTCACTCCCAAAGGACGAACTTTGCCTCGATGAAATGAAACACAATAGTACTCACGCTTTCTTTCCGCAGATGGACCCCTGGTACCAGTTCCGACAAGTGCTGAAGTACTTCTTCTTGGTCCCCATGACTTGCTGCAGAGCGCACACATTGGGCCTGAGGAATGCGCAAGGTGTTATAAACATCAGGTAAAACACATAACTAACACTCTTAAATGATTAAATTCAGTTTGTGTGCACCCATCCAGCTATATAAAGACAATTTATGAGACACACTGTGCCGATGCAGTGGTTTTTATACAGTACGCCCCACTTTTTGTAGGATTTCGGTTTTGACGGAATATTTTCGCCAAAATTTTGCTGGGTTTTGGTTTACCATCTCTGCTATAAAAAAACAATCATTGGGCCCCATTCAGCAATAAATTCCTATCTTTTCCTCTTATCTTTCTTCCTAAGTAATTTCCTAAGAGGAGTCTATTCAAATTCATGACGTGTTCTTAAACGGTCAAATTGTTAACACCTGCTGTTCTTAAATTGCTGAATGCCAAATGGTTAGCGCGTGCGTCTCTATCATAATTTGCATATACACACGCCCTTATTTCCCCAATATGCATATGTAAATACCCTTAATTCTGTAATTTGCATAGGTGAACGCCCTTAATTCCCCATAAATCCCAGCTAAGAAAACATTGGTGAATACAAAAAAAAGTAAGTGGGTCTAAGAACAAAATTTGTTCTTAAGAACGGTTGCTGAATGGGGGCCCATTGTGCCTAACAAACGAGTCTGTGCTAGGAAATCACTTTGCGGTGCCCAAACAAACAACTACTAGGAGTGTAACGGTACTTGTGTTCATATTCAGATTTATTAGTACGGAACATTCACTACCCCAAGCTGTCTGTACAATGGCACCATGGTTTTCTTACGCACCAATTTTCATACGGCTTGGTTTTTGACAAACATTTTCACCAAAATTCTGCCCCGGGTTTTGGTATTTCGGTTGTCGTACGGCCAAACACTGTGTGTAATAAACTAGTCGTTTCGCCTCCGTATTGTTCCAAAGAACAGTGCGCCCAGAGTATCCCACATGTTGGTGACTCAGTCGCTGAGATTTTTTTTTATATAACCGCAAGATAATCCACCATGGGGCCAAAGAAAGTCACGAGTGCCAACACTTTGATAAAGAATGTAAAAAAACACTGATTAATTCAAGAAATAACTTGAGGCAAAGAAGGTACCTCCTCCCTTTCTGCTTCTCGCGGTCTTTGCCAGGAGTCAGTCTTCAGTCAAGGTAAAAGTGATGTTAAATGTTCATGTACCCATTTCATTGGTCATCTATATATATTTTTGCTTTGTTTTCTGCATTTGAACTTGTAATTATTTCCATCTGTTTGGGGTCTGGAACTGATCAATTGAAATAACATGATTTCTTATAAGAACATTTTTTTGCACGATTCGGTTTTGATTGAACCCTTTCGGGAAGAAATACAAAGAAAAAACAAGGTAAAACTGCAATATCTGTATAATATTTGCCATGCATTAGCTATCTTAATTTATCAGGACTTAATAAGTTATTGCTGAGTTCAGTGGTTCTCAAACTTTTTTCGTCAAGTACCACCTCAGAAAACACTCCCAAGTTTCACCATGATGACCAGCATTAAAATACAGTAGCGTAGTAGACCTACGTGTTCATTAAAAACAAGGCAGAGGTTTTATTTAACATGCATATATAATATTTTGGCCACTGTAACATTACACACAGTTTGAACTAGAGATGTCCGATAATATCGGCCTGCCGATATTATCGGCCGATAAATGCTTTAAAATGTAATATCGGAAATTATCGGTATCGGTTTTTTTATTATCAGTATCGGGTTTTTTTGTTTTTTTTGTTTGTTTTTTTAATTAAATCAACATAAAAAACACAAGATACACTTACAATTACTGCACCAACCCAAAAAACCTCCCTCCCCCATTTACACTCATTCACACTCATTCACACAAAAGAGTTGTTTCTTTCTGTTATTAATATTCTGGTTCCTACATTATATATCAATATATATCAATACAGTCTGCAAGGGATACAGTCCGTAAGCACACATGATTGTGCGTGCTGCTGGTCCACTAATAGTACTAACCTTTAACAGTTAGGTTTACTCATTTTCATTTATTACTAGTTTCTATGTAACTGTTTTTATATTGTTTTACTTTCTTTTTTATTCAAGAAAATGTTTGTTATTTATTTATCTTTATTTATTGTATTATTTTTTAAACATACCTGGTTGTCCAAATTAGGCATAATAATCTGTTAATTCCACGACTGTATATATCGGTATCGGTTGATATCGGTATTGGTAATTAAAGAGTTGTACAATATAGGAATATCGGATATCGGCAAAAAGCCATTATCGGACATCCCTAGTTTGAACAGTAACATTGTGTTTAAATGTAGGAAAATAAAAGACTACTTTCATGAAGTGATTTGGCATACCACTAAATGGAGCCCACACACTACAATTTGAGAATCACTAGCTTAATCTATATCCTGCATGTATTTATACAATATACAGCGTTTCTGTCCACTTTTAACTTCTATTTATTATGTTTATTTTTAATAGGCAAACTATCACTAATTGCAGAGACACAGAGAAGGTGTAGTATTAAATAAGCTCTGCTTCTTCCCGCTCCTTTTCAGTAAAGGTCATATATAAAAGTCTGCAGAAAGGAAAAAAAAAAAAGAAATGATATATTTCCTTACCCCTCTTTCCTTGCACGGATGCGACTGTGCGCGACTATTTTGTCATAGGCTGACGTGTCGGCCTCGTCCAACACGCAGGAGAGCACAAAGAGTGCCAAGGTGGCGGCAAAGACGAGCTGCATCCTTTTTTCTTTTTTTTTTTTGATTCCCCCGCTTTCCCTTCCAGACCCAAAGTGATGAGGGCTTGACTCAGAGTGGGAGTTTATATACGCATTCTCACTCTCCTCCACTCCAGGAGGATGACAACGTCATGCATGCACTACCAGGAACCTCTCAGAAGAAAGCACCACACACACACACACACACACACAAACACACACACACACACACACACACACGCACACACACTCTTGTATTTCTTACCTACTTGAGACCTGAGAAAAATGCCTACCTCTTTAGGACCACACTTTCTAGAAATATATAAAGATTTGTATTTACAACATTAATAATATATACATACTATGCAAATATAAAAAAGCTTGTTGCGAAAAATGAGTTGCAATTTCACAAGAAAAACGTAGAATTTTGGCAGTATTATAATAAGTCCTCATTTTATTCAACGCAAGTCGAAATTTCACAAGAAAAACTAAACATTTGTGTGATATTATGATAAAAGTTGGAATTTCACTCAATAACAGTCGCACTTTTACAAGAAAAGCTAACAAAATTGGCATTTTTATGAAAAGAGTCGTACAAAAGTCACAATTTTATAAGAAATCTTTAAAATGTTGGCAATATTATAATAATCTGAATTTTTCTGGGTAAAATTATGACGAAAGTCATAATTCTATTCAGAAAATGTCACTATTTTACAAGATCAACAAAAACATTGGCAATATTGTGATAAAAGTCCAAATTTTATATGACGAATGTTGCCATTTTGCGTTAAAAAGTAATAATTTTATCAATCAATCAAATCACAAGTGTCTCAAAGGGCTGCACAAGCCACAACGACATCCTCGGTACAGAGCCCACATAAGGGCAAGGAAAAACTCACCCCAGTGGGACGTCGATGTGAATGACTATGAGAAACCTTGGAGAGGACTGCATATGTGGGTAACCCCCCACCCCACCCCCACCCCCCACCCCTCTAAGGGTTACATAAAAAAATTATACTTTTACGAGAAAATATTGCAATATTACAGAAACAGAAAGAATATGAGGAATTGTTCCCAATTTTATAAGAAAAAAGTCGACACATTGTGAGAAAAAGACTGCTTTTAGTAAATTGTATTTATTTTTTTGTAATTGTTATTAATCTTCATTATTTACTTTAAGTTATTACAGTATGTCTCCATATACATATTTATTTTTATTTTGTTATTAATTTTGACCAAAGGGGGTACATTTCAATTTCTTACATACACTTGTTATTTCATATGTTGGCCAGACGGGGAGCACTTTTGATTTTAAAAATCCCTCCTTTTTGGGACCACCCTAATTTTGATAGATTTCACCACCAGAGGTGCAAATGAGACATTCTCTATTAGATGCAATGGTTTTTCGTATTGGGACCATGTTTTATGGATTAACTTGTTCACCGGTCCTCATATAATAATGAAAGGTACTTGTCCCAGTTGATGTCTCAAGAAGGGTAGAAATACAATAACACACACACACACACACACACACACACACACACACACACACACTCACACACACACACACACACACACACACACACACACACACACACACACACACACACGACCCTATTACTCTGCTGCATACCTTAAATGGAAAGTTCCCTTTTTTGGATTTTTTTCTGTCATTCACAATCCTTATGAGAGACAAGAACACATATGTATATATTTTCATTTATTTATTTATTTTTTGCATTTGATTTTGTAATAATCGGGTCGTTTTACGTGGCTAACAATGCAGACAGTGGAATTAATCCACTGTAAAAATGCATCCACAAACCGCCAACAATACTCCATTTACAATCTTGTGACCTGAATATTAACCAAGTATTAGCAATGTTGTTATTATGAGCGCTAACGCAGAAACTATCTTTAGCTGCGCCGCGATCACAGAGCGCTACACTGTTGACATACTGAGCTGCTGCATCATGATCACATGTAAATTGGTAAAAGTTCATTATATTTTATAAATCATGCCTCTCACCTGCATAGGAGAAGGTCGTGGCCAAAAACTGAGAAGTTGTTCATCTGTGACATCCAACTTATGGAGAGAAAAAAACAAAAAGACGTTTATCTGCGGAATTTTTTTTTACCCTTCATGTGTGAATTATGATTACTTCTTTATCTAAACGGGAAGATATAAACATCCCATCAGTTGGCATCCCAGTGAGAGCAGATATTGTTCAGTAAGTGATTGTTTTGTTATGTTCATAGTTTTTATTTCTTGTTCAGCACTTAGCAATACTGCTACCTGATGCTTGTTTCACTAAAGCTGTTTATCATACAGCATCGAAAACGTGTTGCTCCTCCTCCTTATATTTAGGCTAAAAAAATATAAGGTTCTGGAACATCATTTGTCCCAAAGTAGTCGCTGCTGTTTCTACGATTAGCAGTGTTGTTGCTGTTGAAGGGAAAAGCGACCATCTGCAATATGAATACGTCGCTTAAAATGATCAAAATACGTAAAATATTACATGTTATTATGAATGTTCCTGTTACTACTATACATATGTACATACAAATTGTATATAAAATACTGATGGAGTTTTTTGGATGTTTTTAGAGTGCTTTATAGGCGGAATAGAGAGACATTTGTTGACTCCATTGTTAGCGGACTTCTGTTAACGTTTTTCTACGAGTTAAAGTGTATAAAAAAAAAGGAAAACATGTGTTCTTGTCTTACATAATGATAGGCAGAATCCATTTTAAAAAGTGCAGTTTCTCTTTAAGAATTTGTGAAGTTCTAAAATTGCATTTACAAGTTTGCATTCATCTTTTTAAAAACACACACTACAAATTAGCTTTTTATGTGCTGTTACAGGCAGTGCATTGTTAACAACACCTTTTTTTATTTTAGCAGCTTAAACCCACAGGACATTTTATTAGGTACACTGCAAAAAGTCAGTGTTAAAAAACAAGAAAAAAAATACAAAAATTAGGGGTATTTTACTTGAACTAAGGAAAATTATCTGCCAATAGAACAAGAAAATTTGGCTTGTCAAGACTTTCCAAAACAAGTCAAATTAGCTATCCTCAATGAACCCAAAAATACCTTAAAATAAGTATATTCTCACTAATAACAAGTGCACTTTTCTTGATAGAAAAAAAAAAGAGACCTTTTAGCTAAATATGTTGAAAAATATTCTTAAATTAAGTAAATGCTAGTGCCATTATCTTGACATAATGATATGCGCTCCGCATTACATTTCTTGAAAGCAGCAAACTTACACTAAAAACTAGTTTATTTTTCTTAATGGAAAGGCAACCGCTTGTTACTCTCGGGGTCTACTAGCCGCTCAGGCAAATCATATGGTCTAAAAATGCATTTTTCCATCGATAACATGACATCATCGCGCCAAGTGCGTGCTCTTTCAGTCAATTAGTGCACAAAGAGTATATATATATATATATATATATATATATATATATATATATATATATATATATATATATATATATATATATATATATATGTGTGGGAAAAATCACAAGACTATTTCGTCTCTACAGGCCTGTTTCATGAGGGGTTTCCCTCAATCATCTCTTGATGATTGAGGGAAACCCCTCATGAAACAGGCCTGTATATATATATATATATATATATATATATATATATATATATATATATATATATATATATATATATATATATATATATATATATATATATATATATATATATATATATATATATATATATATATATATATATATATGTTTATATATATATATATATATATATATATATATATATATATATATATATATATATATATATATATATACAGGCCTGTTTCATGAGGGGTTTCCCTCAATCATATATATATATATATATATATATATATATATATATATATATATATATATATATATATATATATATATATATATATATATATATATATATATATATATATATATATATATATATATATATATATATATATATATATATATATATATACAGCCCGGCCCCCAGCCAAAACATTTTTTATTGTAATTTTGAAGAATTCATCTGAATGTGCATGAACTATTTCTGTTCAAAATAGTTTGAAATGCCACATGTTAAATGTTTGAATATTAACTGTCCATTTACTGTACTGTGCCAACTGTACTACTATATGAGCACATATTTTGTCTTGTTTCATTGAAAATAAAACAGCAAAGTCCATTTGGCTGTCATCTGTTTTAATTATCAGACAAAATTGTGTCAAAGTCAAGATTTTTTTGTTCATGCTTAAAATAAGAAATTATTACTTTGGAAAACAGTTTTATACTTGTGAGTGTTGATGACACAGCTTTGCAACAGTTGATATTCTAGTTCCAAGCATGTTTTACTCAATATAGGTCATAAAATCTCAGCAACAAGCTGTAATATCTTACTGAGATCATTTAGGACCAAAACCCTTAAAACAAGTAAAACACTCTAACATAAAATATGCTTAGTGAGAAGAATTATCTTATCAGACAGAAAATAAGCAAATATCACCCTTATTTGAGATATTTAATCTTACTTAGATTTCAGTTTTTGCAGTGTACACTTGCACAATCTAATTATGTCAAATACTAAAGCAGAAATGCTGCCTTTACAAAGATAATCCATGCAGATCTTGCATATGATTTAAGTCCACATTAAAACCTTTTTTAATGTAATATTAAAATGATCAACATTGCTTACTACACTGTGATAGTACACAATACATACACACTCACATTTATTCTGCAAGTGTGTGAATAGGAAAAAAAAATACTGGCACAAATTGATCAGATGATCATTTGCAGCTGTTTTTTTTTATGCCAGCAAGGTTTGGCCACTCACCGGAAGCTTGATTAGTCCTCAATGTACTCCACAGATACTACAGAACTGCTGCTTCGACTTTCAAAATGTTGTGCTTGTGCCCCCTAGTGGAAAAAAACCCGTCTGCTTGTTATTTCCAACTCCACTGAGGTCAAACCCCCAGACCATGTCAAGTTCTGACGACGTTGTTAAGCCATCTTTGAAAGACACTAAGTGGATTTCACGGCCGTAAAGGAAACACAGCTCATCCATGTGGAGGACATCTGGGATGTTTCCAGCAAAGTTTGTTTTCCATGGCGGTCTTTGCTCTGATAGACTCCGGATGGCCTCCACAGGGCCGCTCATTAGGAAGAATACATCCGCTACACATGTTGATGGTGTGTGTCTGGCCGCAAAACCCACATTTGACATACACAACTTACAGAAAGTTAGAGGTGCAACTTCAGGATGAAGCTAAAAGGAACTATGACCTTTAAACTTTTTGCACAACATCCAATTCTCTTGCAACATATTATATTCAGGGTTCGTACGGGTGCTTAAAAACCTTGAAAATGCTTGGATTTTAATGTTGTGTTTTCAAGGTTTGAAAAATGCTTGAATTTTGGGTGAAGTGCTTGGAAATGTTCATCATATTTCTCAGCAGTCTGACGCAATAGGCTGATTATAAAATGGAAAAAAATAAAATAAGTTTCCTTAAAAATGAAAGCTACACGCTTGATATGTTGGCTTTGCACGAGCCCTTACATTAGGTTGTTGTCATGCCGGAGCGGTATATACCACTCTGTGTCGCCCCCAAGAGGACAGTGGTGCATCGGTCCATCATGCCGGGAGGTTGTCATTTTAATGAACATGATGTATGCATGAATTATGATACAAACAAACCAGTAAACAATAATAATTCATGTTATTTCTTGTAAGGAATGATGTATACATTAATGATGATGATACAAACAAACAAGTAAACAATAATGTTATTTCTTGTAAACAATTATGTCCACATGAATTATGATACAAACAAACAAGTAAACAATAATAATTAATGATATTTATTATACGGAATGATGTATACATGAATTATGATACAAACAAACAAGTAAACAATAATTAATGTTATTTCTTATTAGGAATGATGTATACATGAATTATGATACAAACAAACAAGTAAATAACAATTAATGTTATTTCTTGTAAGGAATGATGTATACATGAATTATGATACAAACAAACAAGTCAACAATAAAAATTCATGTTATTTATTATAAGGAATGATGTATACATGAATTATGATACAAACATACAAATAAACAATAATTAATGTTATTTCTTGTTAGGAATGATGTATACATGAATTATGATACAAACAAACAAGTAAATAATAATTAATGTTATTTCTTGTAAGGAATGATGTATACATGAGTGATGATGATGATACAAACAAACATCCATCCATCCATCCATTTCCTACCGCTTATTCCCTTCGGGGTCGCGGGGGGCGCTGGAGCCTATCTCAGCTACAATCGGGCGGAAGGCAGGGTACACCCTGGACAAGTCGCCACCTCATCGCAGGGCTACAAACAAACAAGTAAACAATAATGTTATTTCTTGTAAACAGTGATGTCTACATGAATTATGATACAAACAAACAAGTCAACAATAATAATGTTATTTATTATAAGGAATGATGTATACTTGAATTATGATGCAAACAAACAAGTAAACAATAATTAATGTTATTTCTTGTAAGGAATGATGTCTACATGAATTATGATACAAACAAACAAGTCAACAATAATAATGTTATTTATTATAAGGAATGATGTATACATGAATTATGATGCAAACAAACAAGTAAACAATAATTAATGTTATTTCTTGTAAGGAATGATGTATACATAAATGATGATACAAACAAACAAGTAAATAATAATTAATGTTATTTCTTGTAAGGAATGATGTATACATGAAAGATGATGATACAAACAAACAAGTAAACAATAATGTTATTTCTTGTAAACAATGATGTCTACATGAATTATTATACAAACAAACAAGTCAACAATAATAATTCATGTTATTTATTATAATGATTGATGTATACATGAATTATGATACAAACAAACAAGATAACAATAATTAATGTTATTTCTTGTAAGGAATGATGTATACATGAATTATGATACACACAAACAAGTAAACAATAATTAATGTTATTCCTTGTAAGGAATGATGTATACATTAATGATGATGATACAAACAAACAAGTAAACAATAATGTTATTTCTTGTAAACAATTATGTCCACATGAATTATGATACAAACAAACAAGTAAACAATAATAATTAATGATATTTATTATACGGAATGATGTATACATGAATTATGATACAAAAAAACAAGTAAACAATAATGAATGTTATTTCTTGTAAGGAATTATGTATACATGAATGATGATGATGATGATACAAACAAACAAGTAAACAATAATTAATGTTATTTCTTGTAAGGAATTATGTATACATGATTGATGATGATGATACAAACAAACAAGTAAACAGTAATGTTATTTCTTGTAAACAATGATGTCTACGTGAATTATGATACAAACAAACATGTAAACAATAATTAATGTTATTTCTTGTAAGGAATGATGTATACATGAATTATGATGATACAAACAAACAAGTAAACAATAATGTTATTTTTTGTAAACAATGATGTCTACATGAATTATGATACAAACAAACAAGTCAACAATAATAATTCATGTTATTTATTATAAGGAATGCTGTATACATGAATTATGATACAAACAAACAAGTAAACAATAATAGTGTTATTTATTATAAGGAATGATGTATACATGAATTATGATACAAACAAACAAGTAAACAATAATTAATATTATTTCTTGTAAGGAATGATGTATACATGAATGATGATGATACAAACAAACAAGTAAACAATAATGTTATTTTTGTAAACAATGATGTCTACATGAATTATGATACAAACAAACAAGTCAACAATAATAATTCATGTTATTTATTATAAGGAATGATGTATACATGAATTATGATGCAAACAAACAAGTAAACAATAATTAATGTTATTTCTTGTAAGGAATGATGTCTACATGAATTAAGATACAAACAAACAAGTCAACAATAATAATGTTATTTATTATAAGGAATGATGTATACATGAATTATGATGCAAACAAACAAGTCAACAATAATAATGTTATTTATTATAAGGAATGATGTATACAGGAATTATGATGCAAACAAACAAGTAAACAATAATTAATGTTATTTCTTGTAAGGAATTATGTATACATGATTGATGATGATGATACAAACAAACAAGTAAACTGTAATGTTATTTCTTGTAAACAATGATGTCTACGTGAATTATGATACAAACAAACAAGTAAACAATAATTAATGTTATTTATTATAAGGAATGATGTATACATGAATTATGATACAAACAAACAAGTAAACAATAATTAATGTTATTTCTTGTAAGGAATGATGTATACATGAATGATGATGATACAAACAAACAAGTAAACAATAATGTTTTTTTTGTAAACAATGATGTCTACATGAATTATGATACAAACAAACAAGTCAACAATAATAATTCATGTTATTTATTATAAGGAATGCTGTATACATGAATTATGATACAAACAAACAAGTAAACAATAATTAATGTTATTTCTTGTAATGAATGATGTATACATGAATGATGATACAAACAAACAAGTAAATAATAATTAATGTTATTTCTTGTAAGGAATGATGTATACATGAATGATGATGATGATACAAACAAGTAAACAATGTTATTTCTTGTAAACAATGATGTCTACATGAATTATGATACAAACAAACAAGTAAACAATAATAATTAACATTATTTATTATAAGGAATTATGTATATATGAAATATGATACAAACAAACAAGTAAACAATAATAATTAATGTTATTTCTTGTAAGGAATTATGTATATATGAATTATGATACAAACAAACAAGTAAACAATAATAATTAATGTTATTTCTTGTAAGGAATGATGTATACATGAATGATGATGATGATACAAACAAGTAAACAATGTTATTTCTTGTAAACGATGTATACATGAATTATGATACAAACAAACAAGTAAACAATAATAGTGTTATTTATTATAAGGAATGATGTATACATGAATTATGATACAAACAAACAAGTAAACAATAATTAATATTATTTCTTGTAAGGAATGATGTATACATTAATTATGATACAAACAAACAAGTAAACAATAATTAATGTCATTTCTTGTAAGGAATGATGTATACATGAATGATGATGATACAAACAAAGAAGTAAACAATAATTTAATTTTTTGTAAACAATGATGTCTACATGAATTATGATACAAACAAACAAGTCAACAACAATAATTCATGTTATTTATTATAAGGAATGCTGTATACATGAATTATGATACAAACAAACAAGTAAACAATAATAGTGTTATTTATTATAAGGAATGATGTATACATGAATTATGATACAAACAAACAAGTAAACAATAATTAATATTATTTCTTGTAAGGAATGATGTATACATGAATGATGATGATGATACAAACAAACATCCATCCATCATCCATCCATTTTCTACCGCTTATTCCCTTCGGGGTCGCGGGGGGCGCTGGAGCCTATCTCAGCTACAATCAGGCGGAAGGCAGGGTACACCCTGGACAAGTCGCCACCTCATCGCAGGGCTACAAACAAACAAGTAAACAATAATGTTATTTCTTGTAAACAGTGATGTCTACATGAATTATGATACAAACAAACAAGTAAACAATAATAATTAATGCTTTTTATTATAAGGAATGATGTATACATGAATTATGATACAAACAAACAAGTAAACAATAATTAATGTTATTCCTTGTAAGGAATGATGTATACATGAATGATGATGATACAAACAAACAAGTAAACAACGTTTGCAAACACCAATGACATTGAATAGTCTACAGAAACACTGCTTCATTCTCTATGCCCCATTCAGTTAATGATAACTGCTGCTTCAATGTGAGGCTTAGGTTTTAGCAGATTTTCCGTATTTTTCCTACAGACAGCATTTGGTGACCTCAAACAACAAGGCTATGGATTGATTCACACTGGTTTTCGCCTTTTGAAGGGTACTGGAATAACTGGAAAATTGATCTTGAAAGTCCTTAAAAAGTGCTTGAATTTGGCCATGGAAAAGGTATACGAACCCTGTATATTATTGGACAGAAATAGTTTTCTGTGCTGCCATCAACCTGCTGATGACACTCTGGGCCTGATCTACCGTAGATGTGCCAGTGTTAAAACACGTGCAAACTTGATAGCGCATTCAAAGTTTAGCTACTAAGCTGGTGCGCAGCGGATTGTGTCTCTTAAATGAGCAAAATAGAGAATGCAATCCATTTAGCGTGTGTCTTCATGTATGTGCAGAATATATGCTGATTGTGCCCACAATAGTAGGAGGAGGAGGTGTAAATACAGTCATTTAAAAAGTTAAAGTTAAAGTATCACTGATAGTCACGCACACACTAGGTGTGGGGAAATTAACCTCTGCATTTGACCCATCCCCTTTTTCCACCCCCTGGGAGGTGAGGGGAGCAGTGAGCAGCAGCGGTGGCCGCGCTCGGGAATCATTTTTGGTGATTCAACCCCCAATTCCAAGCCTTGATGCTGAGTGCCAAGCAGGGAGGTAATGGGTCCCATTTTTATAGTCTTTGGTATAACTCGGCCGGGGTTGGAACTCCCGACCTGCCGATCTCAGGGCGGACACTCTAACCATTTAGCACTCACAATGTGATTCATCAAGACTAACAAAACAGAGGCCGTGGGGCCTCTGTTTTGCGTCTGGAAGGTTCGCGCAAACTGGCACAGATGGCTGGTAGAAAGGAGGCGATCGCGCTGCAAAGACACACAATTGAGAGAAAAAATCCTACGTCTGTGTGTGTCAGCATATTTGGCTGTCAGAAATAATACATTTTGGCATATTGTCTGTCCAGCAATATATACAGAGAGTAAATGGGACAATGAAAAAGGAGGATTACCTCCAAATTCTTCAGGACAACCTAAAACCATCAGCCCGGAGGTTGGGTCTTGGGCGCAGTTGGGTGTTCCAACAGGACAATGACCCTGTCATGTCTGTGTTCATGTTTTTGTTTGGCCATGTGCTGTTTTGTTTTTTGGACACTTCCTTAGTTCCTGGTTTCACTTCCTGGTTTTGTTTGTCACCATAGCAACCATTAGTTTCACCTGTTCCACGTTTGGACTCACACACACCTGTCTCACGTTTTCACAGTCATGTCATGCACCTGTTCACAGTTAGTCACGCACCTGTTTTCACTTTTCATGTCACTATATAGGCTTTTCTGTTTCTGTTGTTCGTCCTGGCGACATCATACATTCATGCCATGTTCACAGTTCCTTGTCACGTAAGTTTTTGTTTGTTTCATAGTCTAGTTTTTTACTTCCGCCTTTGTGCGCGCTTTTTGTTTTGTCATAGCCAAGTTTGTTACCTCCTCTGTGAGCGCCTTTTGTTTGTACCTTTTGTTTGAGTTTATAGTAATAATTAAACTATGTCTTTACCTGCACGCCACGTCCGTTCCAATTCTTTTGCACCACGGGAGAGCAAACCACGCCATAGACCCAGTCGTGACAGATGTCGCCAGCATAAGAGCTCTCCCGCAAAAAATTTGGACAATTTTGACGAGGCAACGTGGGAGGTCCTCCGCGCGATGGAGGAAGAGACACTCCGCCATTCCCCCATGGAGCGCAGGGATCTCATGTGGGGTCCGACCGGCAAACTGGTGCCGATCAGCTCCCTTTGGCCCGGGGACGTTGGCACGTCATCCCTGTCCCGGAAGCGGCGCTCCAGACCGAGGATGTCAGGGAAGGTGAGCGGACAGCACGCTGCGCTCCTGCAGGCTCCTCCCCCTCCGGGCGGAAATGGAAATCAGCCAGCCTGGCAGCTCAAGGAGCACTCCACAGACCTGGAGATTGTTTTCCCAAATTCTTTACCGGTTCAATCCAAGCCACCCAAATTCCATGCCCCGCCCCCCAGGACTCATGCCACGCCCAAGTCAGAAATTTTTTTTTCACCCACAAAAGCCCAGGTGGGGGGGAAAGAAAGACATTTTGGACAATTTAGAGGGGAGGATTCTGCCCTCCTCCTGAACCCCCTCCGCCCACCCCAAAAGACGGTTCCAGACCGCGGGGAGCGCGTCTGGTATCCGCTCCTTGAGGGGGGGGCTAGGGCTGGGAATTGTTCAGGTGGGGTGGCTCAGCATCGTCACGCCAAGCCACAGCCTCCAGCACGACCACAACCACCTGTCTTTCGACCTGCCAAGCCACAGACACCAGCACGACCCCCACCACCAGTCTTTCGTCACGCCAAGACACAGCCTCCAGCACGACCCCCACCACCTGTCTTTCGACCTGCCAAGCCACAGCCACCAGCACGGCCGCCACCACCAGTTTTTCGACCATGCCAAGATCCACCTGCTCCACGCCCAGCTCCACGCCAAGCGCCACCAGTACCTGCTCCACGCCAAGCGCCACCAGTACCTGCTCCACGCCAAGCGCCACCAGTACCTGCTCCACGCCAAGCGCCACCAATACCTGCTCCACGCCAAGCGCCACCAGTACCTGCTCCACGCCAAGCGCCACCAGTACCTGCTCCACGCCAAGCGCCGCCAGTCGCAGCTTCACGACGCCAAGTGCCGCCAGTCGCAGCCCCACGCCGCCAAGTGCCGCCAGTCGCAGCCCCACGCCGCCAAGTGCCGCCCGTGGCTGCCCCACGCCGCCAAGTGCCGCCCGTGGCTGCCCCACGCCGCCAAGTGCCGCCCGTGGCTGCCCCACGCCGCCAAGTGCCGCCCGTGGCTGCCCCACGCCGCCAAGTGCCGCCCGTGGCTGTCCCACGCCAAGACCAAAGCCAAGACCAAGACCCGCCAAGTGACCAAGACCAAGACCCGCCAAGTGACCAAGACCAAGACCCGCCAAGTGACCAAGACCAAGACCCGCCAAGTGACCAAGACCAAGACCCGCCAAGTGACCCAAACCAAGACCAAGTCCAAGCACAGCCACACCAAGACCAAGTCCAAGACCAACTACGCCAAGACCAAGACCAACCACGCCGAGTCCAAGACCAAGACCAACCACGCCAAGTCCAAGACCAAGACCAACCACGCCAAGACCAAGTCCAAGACCAAGACCCAGACCCTCGCCAAGACCAAGACCAAGACCCATGCCAAGACCAAGACCCTCGTCAAGACCCGCCACGCCAAGCTTCGCCGCCTGACGCACCACGCCAAGCTTCGCCGCCTGACGCACCACGCCAAGCTTCGCCGCCTGCCACGACAACGCGCCCACCTCCTCGTCGGCCTAGGATGTGGCCATTCCATGGGCGTCCGCCACGCCAGGTGCGCCGACCTCCTCGTCTGCCACGAATGTGGCCATTCCCAGGTCGCCCACCTCGTCAGGTTCAGCGGCGGTCTACCCGCCGTCGCCACCTGACTCTGCCCCGGTGGATTCGGGGACACCTGGTCTGGCGATCCACCGCCATGTCCCCCTCCCCCCCTCCCATGACTCTTGATCCTGTTTTTTGTTTTTGGACATCTGGGATCTGTCCGTAAGGGGGGGGTTCTGTCATGTCTGTGTTCATGTTTTTGTTTGGCCATGTGCTGTTTTGTTTTTTGGACACTTCCTTAGTTCCTGGTTTCACTTCCTGGTTTTGTTTGTCACCATAGCAACCATTAGTTTCACCTGTTCCACGTTTGGACTCACACACACCTGTCTCACGTTTTCACAGTCATGTCATGCACCTGTTCACAGTTAGTCACGCACCTGTTTTCACTTTTCATGTCACTATATAGGCTTTTCTGTTTCTGTTGTTCGTCCTGGCGACATCATACATTCATGCCATGTTCACAGTTCCTTGTCACGTAAGTTTTTGTTTGTTTCATAGTCTAGTTTTTTACTTCCGCCTTTGTGCGCGCTTTTTGTTTTGTCATAGCCAAGTTTGTTACCTCCTCTGTGAGCGCCTTTTGTTTGTACCTTTTGTTTGAGTTTATAGTAATAATTAAACTATGTCTTTACCTGCACGCCACGTCCGTTCCAATTCTTTTGCACCACGGGAGAGCAAACCACGCCATAGACCCAGTCGTGACAGACCCCAAACTAGAGATGTCCGATAATGGCTTTTTTGCCGATACCCGATATTGTCCAACTCTTAATTACCGATTCCGATATCAACCGATACTGATATACAAGCTCGTGGAATTAACACATTATTATGCCTAATTTTGTTGTGATGCCCCGCTGGATGCATTAAACAATGTAACTTTACCATGAATTGATTAACGTGGACCCCGACTTAAACAAGTTGAAAAACTTATTCGGGTGTTACCATTTAGTGGTCAATTGTACGGAATATGTACTGTACTGTGCAATCTATTAATACAAGTTTCAATCAATAAATCAAAAACAAGGTTTTCCAAAATAAGAGAACAACTTCAACTCCAGTTATGGAAAAAAAGTGCCAACATGGCACTGCCATATTTATTATTGAAGTCACAAAGTGCATTATTTTTTTTAACATGCCTCAAAACAGCAGCTTGGAATTTGGGACATGCTCTCCCTGAGATAATGCTAATACCCACTACAACTATGGGAAATACTATATTTTGACTTTCACAAAGTGCATTATTTTTTTATTTTTTTTAAACATGCCTCAAAACAACAGCTACAAAAACAATGAAGGCACACAGCTTCAGTCCAGAGTATACTAGAGCATACTTGCCAACCTTGAGACCTCCGAATTGGGGAGATGGGGGGGTTTGGGGGGGACGGGGTTTGGTGGTAGCGGGGGTGTATATTGTAGCGTCCCGGAAGAGTTAGTGCTGCAAGGGGTTCTGGGTATTTGTTCTGTTGTGTTTATGTTGTGTTACGGTGCGGATGTTCTCCCGAAATGTGTTTGTCATTCTTGTTTGGTGTGGGTTCACAGTGTGGCGCATATTTGTAACAGTGTTAAAGTTGTTTATACGGCCACCCTCAGTGTGACCTGTATGGCTGTTGACCAAGTATGTATTGCATTCACTTGTGTGTGTGTGAAAGCCGCATATATTATGTGACTGGACCGGCACGCTGTTTGAATGGAGATAAAGCGGAAGTGACGACAGGTTGTCGAGGACGCTAAAGGCAGTGCCTTCAACGCACTGCCTTTTCACCCAGCAGATTTGGTCACATTTTCAGTAGACCCATAATAAATTCATAAAAGAACCAAACTTCATGATTTTTTTTTTGTGACCAACAAGTATGTGCTCCAATCACTCTATCACAAAAAAAAAAAGAGTTGTAGAAAGTATTGGAAACTTAAGACAGCCATGACATTATGTTCTTTACAAGCGTATGTAAACTTTTGATCGCGACTGTAAATGCGGAATATCTCTAACTTTTATGACGCATAACAACACATAGGTGGACTATTGAGTGTCCTTTAGAATGCATTAGCATTCATTGGCTCAATAATCCCCAAAATTTGGACACGCTGCCAAGTTTCCACAACAACAAGAGCACAGATGAAGTCACAGCAGTGATAATTGGATGCAGCGCTGCATCAACACTTCCAGAGAGCCGTTCAGTGCTCACTCACTTCCACACTCATAATGACACATAAAAAACACGGCATCAAGTAACACAATGCTCTTCTTATTGTCACGAACGGATGCAACAAGGAAGCTTTTAGGTGTTCTATAGTGTGTGTGTGTGATTTGTTTTGTTGCATCCTGCTTAATACGTTGACGAATGTCGATGCAATGAAAATAAAGAATTTTGCAATGCAATTTAGGGCTGCTTTCATACTTAGTACTCTTGTACGGACCTTTCTTGGCAGCATTTGGAATTTGAAAACCAGGGAAAATAAAGAATGCGAAAAAAAGGGCAAACAACAGTGTTTTCCCGTGGAATAGCGGATGATTGACTGGTATGGTCCAGACCAAATATTTAAAAAAGATATTTGGTGCATGCTTGAGTGTGGTTTATTTTAATATGTGTGTGTTATTACTGTGCAGTGAAGAACATATGCTGAATTCTAGGGGTGGGTGGATCGATCCAAATGTCGATTGGTACTGTAGTATCGGTATCAGACTGATACAAGCGTGATGAGATCTACAGTACGGTGGTTCCTCAACTTGCGAGCGTAATTGGTGCTGTGACGGATCTCTTAACTCAAAATACTTGTTTCTCAAATCAACGTCGCCCATTGAGATGAATTCAGGTTAATTTAATTAGTGCTTACCCCCCAAAACAGCAACATTTTTAAAAATGTAACATGACTCTTAAACATAAAAATAAACTTTTAAGATAAGAAATATTGTACAAATAGAATGTACTACAAGTAATCCAATAATAATGTTATGAAAATAATAATCTAATGCAGGGGTCCCAAAACTATGGCCCGGATCCGGCCCGTCAGTGTCCAAAATCCGGCCCGCGGGAATTGCCCCCAAGATATATATATATATATATATATATATATATATATATATATATATATATATATATATATATATATATATATATATATATATATATATATATATATATATATATATATATATATATATATATATATGTATATATATATATATATATATATATATATATATATAAACCTGTCCGTCTGCCGGACCCAAAGCATACTGATTGGGTGGTATATATATACACCCATATATGTGTGTGTGTGTGTATATATATATATATATATATATATATATATATATATATATATATATATATATATATATATATATATATATATATATATATATGTATGTATGTATGTATGTATGTATGTATGTATATATATATATATGTGTATGTATGTATATATATATAAATGTGTATATATATATATATATATATATGTATGCTCTGTACCGAGGATGTCGTTGTGGCTTGTGCAGCCCTTTGAGACACTTGTGATTTAGGGCTATATAAATAAACAGTGATTGATTGATTGAGGAGCCAGATGAGGTGGTTCGGGCATCTGGTCAGGATGCCACCCGAACGCCTCCCTAGGGAGGTGTTTAGGGCACGTCCGACCGGTAGGAGGCCACGGGGAAGACCCAGGACACGTTGGGAAGACTATGTCTCCCGGCTGGCCTGGGAACGCCTCGGGATCCCCCGGGAGGAGCTGGACGAAGTGGCTGGGGAGAGGGAAGTCTGGGTTTCCCTGCTTAGGCTGCTGCCCCCGCGACCCGACCTCGGATAAGCGGAAGAAGATGGATGGATGGATGGATGGATTGATTGATATATATATATATATATACATATATATATATGTGTATATATATATATATAATATATATGTATATGTGTATATATATATATATATAAGTGTGTCTATGTATATGTGTATATATATATATATATATATATATATATATATATATATATATATATATATATATATATATACACACAGCCCGGCCCCCGGCCAAATTGTTTTAACCCAATGCGGCCCCCGAGTCAAAAAGATTGGGGACCCCTGATCTAATGTATATCAAAAAAAAAAATCCAACAAAAAAATGCTATCTATTATTTCTTTTTGACACCCAAAAAGAAGAATTCTTTCGTTTTTTTTGTTTTTGATTTTTTGAATTTCACATTTGAAATAAACCAACAGTTTTTATTTTTTCCCCATTCCCATTCATTAAAAATACAAAAAAAAATGTAGTGAAGAGGTTCATTTGGTCTACTGATAATACATTTATATAGACAAGGTTTGTCTATAAAAGCCTGAATAGTAAAATTGTTGTACCTGACATGCACCGCTGATGAAGGCTGCAGAGGCAAGGTAGGTACCAACAATTTTTCTAGTCATGCTTTTTTTTTTTAGAGACAAACCTTGTTTATATGAGAACATCAATGACCAAAACATACACTGACATAAACTGAAAAATTCCAAAGTTGTCAATCTCTATTGAAGACAGGTTCGAATAGAATAGAATAGAATGGACTTTATTGTCATTATATTTGCATATAACGAGATTAAGGACTCCAACTTAAGGTGCGGTAGTGGGAACAAATATGGGATAAAAATAAATTACACAAGAAGTAATAAAGATACAACTAAGAATTGAATAAATAGACTACTATCCAATAAAAATAATAAGCAATCCTGTACAATATACAAAACAATATACAAAATTACGTTTTGTATATTGTTACATTTATGTTCTGCTATACTTACCATCTCAGATTTCATGAAAAAAGCTTCTAAATTATACTTTGGAAGAGCAAACGGCAGCAAGTATCTTCTTTTAGCATGTGAACGTAGCCTAAAACACTTGCAAATGATCGCATTATATGCAAAAAGAAACAGATACACACTTTTCACCACACAAGTGCTGTCAACCCAACACATGTGGACAATATCAGCCAGCAGGTGACTTCATGACACTGGTATTGTTTTGTTGTGCCTTGAAAGAAAGGGGATGTGGTCCAAGCTATGGTTCCAGGAGTAGTGAAGGAAACTCTTATTTCCCACTACAGTATTTTTCCAAAACTCACAAGTGTTATTAAGCTGTCATGTACAAATGTACAGATGGCCTTGAGAGCTTTATTGAAGGCAGCTGTGTTTCAAAATAAAGCAGACAAAAGTGGGTTTTGGGTACTGTATTTAAACATGAAGGTCATATGATTAGTGATAATGATCATTTGTTGTTCTATATAGCAGGGGTTCTTAACCTTTCTGACCCAAGGGCCCAACTTTTCCACTACAGAGGAGCCCACTCAAATACTATCACTAAGATAGTCATCTTACTCTTGATTTTTATAAATATATAAACCATAGGCTTATAAACCATAGGCTTAGGTCGATTAGAAAAATAAGTACTAACCAAATATACTGCATAAGATGGAACTCATAATAGTTGACCAAAAATAACTGTGCATACAGTTTGTTGTGCTAAAATAAACTAAAACAATAATGAAAATGTAGCTTCACCACTTAGTCATATTTTTTGCGCCTTAGAAACTTCTATGACTTTAGCCCCAGAATTATTGTGTTTGTTTTAGATCAGACCTGGGCAAATTAAGGCCCGGGGGCCACATGCGGCCCGTTATGCTTTTCAATCTGGCCCGCCGGACATTCCCAAATAATTTTTTAGATGTTTAAGATGGAAAGTGTAGCTGCCATTATAATGTGCAGTAATGTTTTCTAATGACCGTAAGTCTTCAACTATACTAAGTATTTCAATGGTTGGAATCTGCGCTTTTGGATGATATACCAGTTACTATGGTAATCTAATAAATTACTATGGTAATCTAATTAATTACTATGGTAATCTAATTAGTTACTATGGTCATCTAATTAGTTACTATAGTTATCTACGTCACAGCAGCTCAGACGAGGCACCAAGCAGTCTGGGCGGGGAGCGTTTCCACAGACGCGGAAGGAGATTTTCACAACAAAGTTCTAAAGCTTAGTGATATATCAGATATATCAGATTGTAGGTGGGTTTATTTTGTACCCTTCGCGTTCATATTTCACTGTTTGTTGCATTTTTGTTGTGTTTCACTTGATTGTAAAATATGTCGATCGAAAGAGGGTGTGACGTTCATATTTTGTCAATATTCAGTGTTTTATCCTTCATAGAAAAATGTAAAATTCCATTACGTTTTTTAAGGCGGTCTGTCATAACGTTTTTAGCATTCAATCAGACATTATTGTGAAGTTTTGTATTAGTGTTCCTAAAAATAGATATACCGGCACCCAGATACATTTTTTTCTCTAAATGTGGCCCCCAAGTCAAAATAATTGCCCAGGCCTGTTTTAGATTGTCATTACTGCCACAAGTGGTGAAAATATGTATTACCCACGGTACATACATCCACACGCACATTCACGGTACAAACATCCATATACACATACTGTACATGTGCGCATACATACATTCATGCATATAATCACGTTTCATCAAACATATATTAACGTTGTTCCCCTAGGGCAGGGGTCGGCAACCCATCCATCTATACATTTTCTACTGCTTATTCCCAAAATGTTGAAAGAGCCATATTGGACCAAAAATACAAAAACAAATCTGTCTGGAGCCACAAAAAATTAAAAGCCATACTATATACAGATAGTGTGTCATGAGATATAAATTGAATTAAGAGGACTTAAAGGAAACTAAATGAGCTCAATTACCTACAAATGAGGCATAATGATGCAATACGTACATATAGCTAGCCTAAATAGCATGTTAGCATCGATTAGCTTGCAGTCATGCAGTGACCAAATATGTCTGATTAGCACTCCACACAAGTCAATAACATCAACAAAACACACCTTTGTGCATTCATGCACAACGTTAAAAGTTTGGTGGACAAAATGAGACAGAAAAAGAAGTGGCATAAAACAAGTCCTAGAAAGTCGGAGAAAGTTGTACATGTAAACAAACTACGGTGAGCTCAAGGACCGCCAAAATTAGTAGGACAAAACGGCGCTCGCCAAATACTCGAATCAGTGACGCATGTTTAATGTAAACAGTGTGCTTTATAACAATTAGGGAGGTTTGTGTCATGTTTGTCCTCCTACAATAACCATATTAACACAAAAAATGTATTTTTTCCCCCTCTTCTTTTTCCATTTTTCATACATTTTTGAAAAAGCTCCAGAGAGCCACTAGGGCGCGCTAAAGAGCCGCATGCGGCTCTAGAGCCGCGGGTTGTCGACCCCTGCCCTAGGGGAAACCGGGTAAAACATGGCACACTGACAAAGCTTAACCTATTTGGTTAGTATAACAATCTACAAGGTTAATAAAGTTTGCTTCTCTTTTTTACCCTCCATTTATCTGCTTTCTTTTGTATTTCAAGTTATTACATATATATATTGTTGCATTTGAAACAATTGTATTGTTGATAATAGAGGTAATTATTGTTATTATTCATTATCAATAGTGTTATTTATATTTGTATCTGTATTGCTCCATTTGTAGTGTAATAATGTTCATTGTCATTTCTGTGTTATTGATATTTACTTTACTAAATGCTTCTTTGCTATCACTTTTCGTATCATATTTGTACATATCTTATCTGCTGATGTTGTTCTGTTGTTGTGGTGGTTATTGTTGTTGTTGTCTCTTGTCCCTGCAATTTCCCCCTCTGTCTTCATTTTTTTGACTGTTGGCCATATGCTGTGTGCCTCTCATACTCTAGGGGGCGATTGTGGTCATTTCAGCTTATTTTGTTCTGTGGAAATGTAGGTGCAGGAAGAGAATGCTCCATGCTGTCACTCGCAAGAGAGCTTGGATTTAACGGATAACTATAACTTTTGACAGCTTTTTCGTGTTACCTCTGCCATGAGGTCATGTAATTATTGCCGTTGGTTTGTCTGTCAGGTAGTTCATCAATTAGTCAGTTAGCGAAACAAGTCAAAAAAGTATGGGCTGATTTTCATGAAATTTCTAGGAGGAGGAACAGCTAATTAGATTTTGCGCCTGATCCAGATCATTTCTCCTACGTTACCTGACGTTTACGTTACAAGCTTCAACTTATGTGTGTGTACGCTAGCTGCCTCGCCTCCACCCGCAGAGACAAGGACAGTGGATGACTGACAAGAGGCTTCATTCACTCTGTTTATTTAATTCCAATACACAGTCGTGGTCAAAAGTTTACATACACTTGTAAAGAACATAATATAATTGCTCTCTTGAGTTTACAATAATTTCTACAACTCTTATTTTTTTGTGATAGAGTGATTGGAGCACATACTTGTTGGTCACAAAAAACTCTCATGACGTTTGGTTCGTTTATGAATTTATTATGGGTCTACTGAAAATGTGACCAAATCTGCTGGGTCAAAAGTATACATACAGCAATGTAAATATTTGCTTACATGTCCCTTGGCAAGTTTCACTGCAAAAAGGCGCTTTTGGTAGCCATCCACAAGCTTCTGGTTGAATTTTTGACCACTCCTCTTGACAAAATTGGTGCAGTTCAGCTAAATTTGTTGGTTTTCTGACATGGACTTGTTTCTTCAGCATTGTTCACACGTTAGGACTTTGGGAAGGCCATTCCAAAACCTTCATTCTAGCCTGATTTAGCCATTCCTTTACCACTTTTGACGTGTGTTTGGGGTCATTGTCCTGTTGGAACACCCAACTGCGCCCAAAACCCAACCTCCGGGCTGACGATTTTAGGTTGTCCTGAAGAATTTGGAGGTAATCCTCCTTTTTCATTGTCCCATTTATTCTCTGTAAAGCACCAGTTCCATTGGCAGAAAAACAGGCCCAGAGCATAATACTACCATCACTAAGCTTGATGGTAGACATTGTGTTCCTGGGATTAAAGGCCTCACCTTTTCTCCTCCAAACATATTGCTGGGTATTGTGGCCAAACAGCTCAATTTTTGTTTCATCTGACCACAGAACTTTCCTCCAGAAGGTATTATCTTTGTCCATGCGATGTCAGATGAAACAAAAATTGAGCTGTTTAGCACCAACTTGGTCAAGAGGAGTGGTCAAAAATTCAACCAGAAGCTTGTGGATGGCTACCAAAAGCGCCTTATTGCAGTGAAACTTGCCAAGGGACATGTAACCAAATATTAACATTGCTGTATGTATACTTTTGATTCAGCAGATTTGGTCACATTTTCAGTAGACCCATAAAAAATTCATAAAAGAACCAAACTTCATGAATGTTTTTTGTGACAAACAAGTATGTGCTCCAATCACTCTATCACAAAAAAAATAAAATGAGAGTTGTAGAAATTATTGTAAACTCAAGAGAGCCATGACATTATGTTCTTTACAAGTGTATGTAAACTTTAGACCACGACTGTAGATAACTCAAAAGGTTTTGGATTCAACTTGCAGAAAATGTCAGGTTTTGTGGCTGGTCTGGAACACAGTTTGGATTCAGGACTGTTTTACTATCAGGAGGTAGGCCCTGGCGAGGTCTGCTTTTCTAGTTGGTCATCTTTTAATTTACTGTATTTAAAAGTGCTTAATTTCTTGTAAATATGCTGATCATCAGACATAGAAAAAGATCCCCACTAAATGTATGCAGTCATGTTGGTCTTCTGGTACGTACATACCTCGGTTTTAGGGTAATGGTTCGGTTTATTTTTGGTGCAGTAAGGTTCCATAATGCAAAACATAAAACTGCTTAGCTTTTGTGCAAACTGCTTCAATTATTTTTTATATGACACATCAAAAATGCACAATTCCAGGAGGTGGTTACAGAATAAATACAAATAGGTCCTCAAAACCAGGTGGCAAGCAGGAAACCCAGGTGTGCACGCAATCTCAGGGCATTCAATTGATCGCACCAATTTATTTGGATGATTAAATGTTGTGATTAGTCAGCAAAAGTTGTGTCCACAGTCCAAGCATTGCGTTCCTGTAAGTGAAGCATCTGATGCAAGCAGGATTGTTTTGTGTACAGTTTTTCTCTATCAGCAACCAACTATTTACTGGAAGTTTATCCCTCCCAGTAAACAGGACGAGTAAGCAGTCAAGCAGATAAACAGGAGAACCACTTCATGCAAGATTGTTGCCCATAAATGGAACACACAAATCGACAAGGAGATAACTCACCAAATACAGGAATTAGAATTGTTCCTGTATTTTAAGACCCATCAAAGACTCATCAAAGCAATGAAATGGAACCAGAAAATAATTGATAACATGGTTATGAAAGTTATCTACTCCCTTTTTTTGTTTTCACAATGAGCAACTTACATTAACAACGATTAGAGCTTACTGAAATGAATTTTTTTTTATTTAAACGGGGATAGCAGATCCATTCTATGTGTCATACTTGATCATTTCGCGATATTGCCATATTTTTGCTGAAAGGATTTAGTAGAGAACAACGACGATAAAGATCGCAACTTTTGGTATCTGATAAAAAAAAGCCTTGCCCCTACCGGAAGTAGCGTGACGTAGTCAATTGAAAGGCTCCTCACATTTTCCTATTGTTTTCAATGCAGCTAGGGCGATTCGGACCGAGAAAGCGACGATTACCCCATTAATTTGAGCGAGGATGAAAGATTTGTGGATGAGGAACGTTAGAGTGAAGGACTAGAATGCAGTGCAAGACATATCTTTTTTCGCTCTGACCGTAACTTAGGTACAAGCTGGCTCATTGGATTCCACACTCTCTCCTTTTTCTATTGTTGATCACGGATTTGTATTTTAAACCACCTCGGATACTATATCCTCTTGAAAATGAGAGTCGAGAACGCGAAATGGACATTCACAGTGACTTTTATCTCCACAACAATACATCGACGAAACACTTTAGCTACGTAGCTAACGTGATAGCATCGTGCTTAACTGCATATAGAAACAAAATAAATAAATCCCTGACTGGAAGGATAGACAGAAGATCAACAATACTATTAAACCATGGACATGTAAATACACGGTTAATGCTTTCCAGCCTGGCGAAGGTTAACAATGCTGTTGCTAACGACGCCATTGAAGCTAACTTAGCAACCGGACCTCACAGAGCTATGCTAAAAACATTAGCTATCCATTAGTCGACGGTGCGACGAAGGACTTCACCCGATCACAGATGCGGTCGGCGAGACGGAGGAAGTTAAGGTGAGTTCGGCGGCTAGCACGTCTGCTATCCATCTCTCTCTTCCTGGTTGTGTTGCTGTTGGCCGCCGCTAATACACCGATCCCACCTACAACTTTCTTCTTTGCAGTCTCCATTGTTCATTAAACAAATTGCAAAAGATTCACCAACACAGATGTCCAGAATACTGTGGAATTTTGAATTGAAAACAGAGCTTTTTTTTATTGTATTCAATGGGGTACCAATACTTCCGTACCAACTGATTCCGTCACGCGCATACGTCATCATATCTAGACGTTTTCAACCGGAAGTGTGGTGGGAAATTTAAAATTGTAATTTATAAGTTAACCCGGCCGTATTGGCCGGGTTAATTTCAGTAGGCCTACTGAAACCCACTACTACCGACCACGCAGTCTGATAGTTTATATATCAATGATGAAATCTTAACATTGAAACACATGCCAATATGGCCGGGTTAACTTATAAAGTGCAATTTTAAATTTCCCGCCACACTTCCGGTTAAAAATCTCCTTTGGATATGATTTATGCGTGTGACGTCATAAAATGCACGGAAGTGTTTGGGCCCTATTGGACACAATACACAAAGCTCTGTTTTCTTCGACAAAATTCCACAGTATTCTGGACATCTGTGTTGGTGAATCTTTTGCAATTTGTTTAATGAACAATGGAGGCTGCAAAGAAGAACGTTGTAGGTGGGATCGATCGGTGTCTTAGCGGCTAAGTACAATACTTACAGCAACACAACAAGGACTACTTACCCTGATAGAAGACGTCTAGCCGATGCTTGCCGCCAAACCCACGGATGAAGTCCTTCGTCGCGCCGTTGATCGCTGGAACGCAGGTGAGCACGGCTGTTGATGGGAAGATGAGGGCTGGCTGGCGTAGGTGGAGCGCTAATGTTTTATCATAGTTCTGTGAGTTCCGGCTGCTAAGTTGCTAAATTAGCCTTAGCGTCGTTAGCAACAGCATTGTTAAGCCTTACCAGGCTGAGAATTTTTGACCGTGTAGTTACATGTACATGGTTTAATAGTATTTTTGCTCTTCTGTCTATCCTTCCAGTCAGGGGTTTATTTATTTTGTTTCTATCTTCATTTGAGAACGATGCTAGTACGTTAGCTCAGTAGCTAAGTGTGTCACCGATGTATTGTCTTGGAGATAAAAGTCACTTTAAATGTCCATTTCGCATGCTCGACTCTCATTTTCAAGAGGATATAGTATCCGAGGTGGTTTAAAATACAAATCCGTGATACACAATAGAAAAAGGAGAGAGTACATAGTTCTGTGAGTTCTGATTGCTAAGTTGCTAAATTAGCCTTAGTGTCGTTAGCAACAGCATTGTTAAGCCTTACCAGGCTGAGAATTTTTAACTGTGTAGTTACATGTACATGGTTTAATAGTATTTTTGCTCTTCTGTCTATCCTTCCAGTCAGGGGTTTATTTATTTTGTTTCTATCTTCATTTGAGAACGATGCTAGCACGTTAGCTCAGTAGCTAAGTGTGTCACTTTAAATGTCCATTTCGCGTGCTCGACTCTCATTTTCAAGAGGATATAGTATCCGAGGTGGTTTAAAATACAAATCTGTGATCTACAACAGAAAAAGGAGAGAGTGTGGAATCCAATGAGCCAGCTTGTACCTAAGTTACGGTCAGAGCGAAAAAAGATACGTCCATCACTGCCTCTCAAGTCCTTCACTGTAACGTTCCTCATCTACGAATCTTTCATCCTCGCTCAAATTAATGGGGTAATCGTCACTTTCTCGGTCCGAATCTCTCTCGCTCCATTGTAAACAATGGGGAATTGTGAGGAATACTAGCTCCTGTGACGTCATGCTACTTCCGGTACAGGCAAGGCTTTTTTTTATCAGCGAGCAAAAGTTGCAAACTTTATCGTCGATTTTCTCTACTAAATCCTTTCAGCAAAAATATGGCAATATCGCGAAATGATCAAGTATGACACATAGAATGGATCTGCTATTCCCGTTTAAATTAAAAAAAAATCATTTCAGTAGGCCTTTAAGTGGAAAAAAACTCTAAAAACTCAGAGGGCATTAATGCCTCACCTGGTGTAAACCGCACCGCACGTCACGGACATACCGCAATCCCAGTTCAATATTCCTCACTGAAGTGATTGAGGATAAATAATGATATTGTGAAGAAATTTATAAAATCAACTGATTATAAGGGAAACCATACGGTTATGTTAAAAAAAGATTATCAAGAATATCTCAGAACAATCAATGTACAGTCGTGGTCAAAAGTTTACATACACTTGTGAAGGACATAATGTCATGGCTGTCTTGAGTTTCTAATAATTTCTACAACTCTTATTTTTTCGTGATGAAGTGATTGGAGCACATACTTGTTTGTCACAAAAAAATTCAGGAAGTTTGGTTCTACTGAAAATGTGACCAAATCTGCAGGGTCAAAGGTATTGTAGGTAAGTAAACTTTTGAGCATGACTGTACATCAGTCATTTATAATTTATATAACAGAGAATAAAAAAGCTAAACTACTGGGGTAACCATTTAGCAATACACTACAACACTTGTAATCTATTCAAACAAAGCCGCATTCGTCTGTGCACACTTTTTATACATATAACTCTTCCGGACAGCAGGAATTAAACTTTACAGGAACTGCATTTTCTTTGTTCCAGTTGCATAGACATTTATTTATGAGCTACAAGCAAAGAATAAATGTCAGAATAATTTAGTGGGATGTTGTGCTAAGAGTAATGATATAAAATGTGTACAAAATAAATCCTTTGAGGTTACTTGGGGTAAATAATGAACCGTCTAAGTATAATTCATCAATCACATAACCTCTTTGAAACATAAGTGTGTTGCCCGAAAACAGTCCAATTTTTTTGTGGAATTCTTAGTAAAACTTCATGCAAACTTGGATAAAATACTTGTTGACTACTGTCCGTAAGTCAGCATTCCTTGTCAATCATGAGAGGATGCATGAAATATGCATTGACCTAATTATACATAAGCTAGACCGGATAGATGCTGGTTGAAATTAATCTGTAAATTAACTGGATCCCAGTATGAAAACAGTCTCTCTATTTAATAAATGACCACAAAAAATAATAAACAGCATCTATTAATTGTTTTGGATTAATGTGTGTATCTTTTTAGGTCATTTTTTTCCTTGGTGCCCCGCCTGCATGAATGAGCGTCCCCCGCTTCATCTGCGACTTCCACTATCACTATCGGACTTTGAATCTCTTGGCATCGTCCGCCAGCTTTCGCATTCTTTGAGCCCTTCTTAGAGCCTTTCTCTGAGAGTATATGAGTTTCATCGCAGTTCTGAGAGGACTGTCCTGCGTGTCTCTTCTGGATCCCGGCGTCATCAAACAGCTCCTTGTGGCTTTTGACAGTCGCAGCCGGGACAACGGAACTAACGGTCGGACTGTTGCAGACGTTTGCAGCTCCGCCAGGCCTGCTGGTGGTCATGTCAAACACCTCCAGTCTGTTTTGCGACTCGTCCGTGAAACATTTAGGGGAATACTTGAAGGTGTTTCCCTGGTAAGCAAAGGGGGAGCTCGCGACTTGACTGTGGTATTTGCCCTTCATCATTCCCAGCACCTCATATCGGAAGCTGGAGATGTCCTGCTTGAGCTCCTGTTGATTAATAATCATGTATTAGCAATTGCTGTTGTTCCGAAGAACAAACTGGTTAAATTTGCCCTACCTTGAAGTTCTCCTCAGTCAACCCTTCTTCCGTCTTTGCGTCTCTGATATTCGCAGCTACATATCTTTTTACTAGGTTTCTCAAAACCTCCTAAAAAAATACACACGACTGATGTTGATGTTTTAGTAAAATACATTCTTGTGAACAATGGAGTCATCTAACCTGATACTGGTGGTTTATTCGGACGTTGTCTGCTGCTCGTCTCTGAAATTAATAACACAAATTGCCCATCAATGATGTACTTTGTGTCTAGTATCAGTTTGTAACTGGTAGTGCTTGACCTCAAACTTCCCAAGAACTAGACTTCTCTGATATAGCAATAAAAAAATTTTAATAGGAAAGGATTTGGTCTCAGTGCTTGACCTCAAACGTCCCAAGAAATAGACTCCTCTAATGTAGCGATAAACTTTTGGAATCAGAAAGGATACGACATACTTGCCAACCTTGAGACCTCCGATTCCGGGAGGTGGGGGGTGGGGGGTGGGTTGGGGCGGGACGTGGGTGTGGTTGGGGGCGGGGGGCGTGGTTGGGGCGTGGTTAAGAGGGGAGGAGTATATTTACAGCTAGAATTCACCAACTCGAGTATTTCATATATATTTCATATATATATATATATATATATATATGTATGTATGAAATACTTGACTTTCAGTGAATTCTAGCTATATATATATATATTTTTTTGTATTATACATATAAATAAAAGAAATACTTGAATTTCAGACGAACTGCTTTACGGCAGACGAAAACGTGACTGCTGTTGTTGTGTGTTGTTACCGCGCTGGGAGGACGTTAATGAAACTGCCTAACAATAAACCCACATAAGAAACCAAGAGCTCGCCCTCGATCATTCTACGGTTATAACGTGATTGGGCAGGCACGCTGTTTATATCGTGGGAAACCGGACGTGAAAACAGACTGTCGCCGCTGTCCCCACTCAGGTCTGCGTTGAGCTGGAGGGGGCGTGGCCTCCAGCTTTGGCTGAATTCCGGGAGTTTATCGGGAGAAAATTTCTTCCGGGAGGTTATCGGGAGAGGCGCTGAATTCCGGGAGTCTCCCGGTAATACCGGGAGGGTTGGCAAGTATGGGATACGACCACTCGAAAACTTTGAGACTTTGTTCACGCTTGTAGTTTGATACTGTGATCCGGACCAAAACATTAACAAAAGGTACTTGGCAGACACTTTGTTGTGGTTAGCTTTCACAAAGATACAAATGTTTGGCTGTCCAATACCAGAGACAGTAGACAAAAACTGGCACAACTGCCAGTTTTGAAAAGTTAGGTGTACAAAAATGGAGATGCCATTGAAACCATGGTTTCTTCTAACTGAACCAAACATGACAAATATAGATACCTCACTGCTAATACACCCTAAGAGTCAGAACAACTCTATGAAAATGAAACAAAGTAACTTACCCCTAAACTTTCGAAGGTTTCAAGTCTTTTTAGGCTTGGCCTTCTAAACAATCGTGCTTTCATCCAATCTGTCAGGTAATAAAAGGATTTAGGACTTGGTATTATATTGAACGGCGATGGCAAAGTCCCTCCCTCTTCAAAGTAGCTCATCCATAATTTAGTTCTGGCAAATTTCCACTCGATATCTGCGTGATCCTTGAAAGAAAGCAACAGCAGAAATGTAAAAAACCCACAGAGACAAACGGATGTGGTTATACAATAGACCAGCTGTACTCACCGCAATGAGCTGGTAGGAGTTGTTCATCATTGCAATGAGCATGTTGAGCAGCACTACCAAAGAGATTATGTTGTACGCGCCGAACATGGTGGTTCCGACAAACTCTGTGAACTTATGGTCCGGCTTCACTCGTGTCACGTAGAGGGAAATCAGGCCAAAGATAGACCAAAATAATGACTGCAGTGTATCAAATAACCTGGAAAATAAGTAAACGTTCATCTAATATGCCCCGCTGATAAACAAGGGTGTTTATTTGTGTAATGCACTTGTACCGTACGTTGAGAAAGCGTTGTTTTGCCTACTACAGCGGATACCCCAGCAGTCTCTACCTTCGTCTGTTTTGTAGTAAAAGTAGAGTTGGTTGAGGCCGTTGGCGAAAGCAAGCAGTACGAGGCAGTAGATGAAGAGGAACTTGAGGATGTCAAGAAGCATGCGGCCAAGCGAGATCTGCAGGGGGCCCAGGTGGGAGTTGGCGGTGAAAAGGCAAATGAGGCGTAGGGAGCTGAAGATGTTGGCGATGGCGAACAGCGCTTCGGCTATTAAGGTCGGGTGCCACATTTCCCAGCTGCCTCGGGGTTTGTGCCCGCTATACTGGAAGATAAATTCAGGCTATCATCAATGATACTTGTAGTTAGACCATGATGATGCTCATACACACTGTGATCAAACACAGTCTCGTAGTGTTCCCTACCTTTGCATAGGCGACCATCTTCAGAGAAATGGTTGCAAGATACAATGAGTTCATGATGAAGTCCATTATGTTCCACCAGTCATCGATGTAGTCTTGGAAGCCGCTATCCCACATCTGCTTGATCTCTGTCCATATGAATCCTTGAAGACACGAGCAGAAACATGTTTCTATCGCTGCCATGAAGAACCAAAAGGTGAACAGCTTAGACTGTTTTGTTTACCAAGAACCCAGGGCAGGATCATCCACTCCACCCAGGTGGGCGCCGGGCCCTGAAAGTCGTGCTGCGGGGCGGCAATGTGCTGCGATGCCAAGAGGAGCAGCAAAAGGAACGTCAAGTAGGAAGCGGTGTGACAGATGAACTTGATGAAGGGCTTGCGGATCAATAGGCCGTAGCGGCTCTTGGGAGAGACCATGTAGAAGATGGAGAGCAACGGGAAGAGGAGCCCGATGAGGATGCACGTGATGAGCTTCATTGCCCAGTGACGCCTCCTCCAGCCCGGGAACTCGTCATACCACCGGGAGGCCAGCAGCTGCTGACAGTTGGGCTGGGCGACAAACTAAAAACATAATTAAAAAATAGATAACTGGAAGTGTAATGGTACTGTATGCGCCGACTCACTTTCCCTATGATGATCATTTTGACCTAGTTTTTGTTTATCATATCGGTTATCTGGAAGTCTCTCCAGAGAGTGGTGAGGATGGCGGAAAAGATCATCAGGACTCCACTTCCTCCTATCCGGGAAATCGCAAAAAGCCGCTGCCTGACCAGGGCTCAGAAAATCTGTTGAGACTCCTCCCAACCCCACCAAGGACTGTTCTCGCTGCTGGACTCTAGAAAGAGGTTCCGCAGCCTCCGTAGCAGAACCTATAGGTTCTGTAACAGCTTCTTCTCTCAGGCAATGAGACTCTTAAACGCATCATAATAATCCCCCCAAATCCCCCCCAAAATCGGATTAACTCGCTGGATTATAAAGACAATATAACATACATCCATAAACGTGGATGCATACGCAAAAGTACAATATATTTATCTGGACAGTAATCTATTTATTTATATCTGCACCTTATTGCTCTTTTATCCTGCACTACAACGAGCTAATGCAACGAAATGTCGTTCTTATCTGTACTGTAAAGTTCAAATTTGAATGACAATAAAGTAAGTCTAGGTCTTATCGCATGACCAAACATTGCGTGTAGAGATGTCCGATAATGGCTTTTTTGCCGATATCCGATAGTCCGATATTGTCCAACTCTTAATTACCGATTCCGATACCAACCGATACCGATATATACAGTCGTGGAATTAACACATTATTATGCCTAATTTTGTTGTGATGCCCCGCTGGATGCATTAAACAATGTAACAAGGTTTTCCAAAATAAGAGAACAACTTCAACTCAAGTTATGGAAAAAAGTGCCAACATGGCGCTGCCATATTTATTATTGAAGTCACAAAGTGCATTATTTTTTTTAACATGCCTCAAAACCGCAGCTTGGAATTTGGGACATGCTCTCCCGGAGATAATCCTGATACCCACTACGACTATGGGAAATACTACACTTTGACTTTCACAAAGTGCATTATTTTTTATTTTTTTTAAACATGCCTCAAAACAACAGCTACAAAAACAATGAAGGCACACAGCTTCAGTCCAGAGTATACTAGAGTAATAAAGTAAACAATTACATAGTCCTCCTTTAGTGCAAGACTGCCTGGTATACTATATAACAGGAAATTATAAACTGGGCTCAATCTGACCTGCTCTAACGTATTTGTATGAGTAACAAAAATGTGCTGCAAGCTAGTGGTGAGTGCTTGAAGGGGCCTAGCAGTCAGCCAGAGCTTCTGAAATGCTGCGTTGAGACAGGGCACCTCCGTTCACTGCAAGCTGCAAAGTGTGCGCCATGCAGGGCAGACTAGCCACACAAAAAATGAACCACACCATAAACATGCGCAACTGTTCTTCATCTCTCTTATTTGTTAAAATGCGATTTTCATCCCCTGCTTTCTGACATTTCATAAAAGCATCTTCAGGACATAGTTTGGTGGTGAAGGGAGTTCAATTTAACATAACCTCATTAGAGCTAAATGGATCCACATAATGGGCTGGACCATGAGGTCTTCTTTCCACGCCGTGCTTCCTATCAGACGTCGGGAGCGGCCAAATTGCATGTTGCGGAACACTGTACACTGTACAGTCTGTGACGCCAAGCGTAGGATTTATTCGGATTAGGATTTAAATCTGCTCTTTGCAGCATTTGTTTAAAACTAATTCTTGATAGCAGGATGTGAGAATGAAAGATGGAAACATGCAATAATGTGGATCACCACTAAGTGCTTGTAATGGTCTGTAACCACCTGCCGGCGCCGCCACGTCCAAGAACCACACTAGCAACCTGTAAAAAGTATGTGGGTATCATTAGTACTGCACTAAACATCATCCGTAGTACGAACAGGAAACTTTTAATGTACTGGTTTGCTGTTAGCTTCCTTTTTTTTTGATGAATTGTACCCAATTTTTTGTCTGCTTTTCCCATCAAGAGTCGCCTTATTTTGATCTTTTACGCGGCGTACTATTTCACCCCGAGTACAACAGGTACTTCGGGATATGAGTTTAAGTGGTTCTGTGATGCAGCTCGTACCTTAACATGCATCGTGCATTGAAATGAATTGAAATCGGCACTTGTCCGAGTTGCCCCCCCCTCCCAAAAAAAAATCATGTAACATGCCTTTTAAAATGGGATACAAATAAACTTTTAGATACATATTGTTTATTAAACAAGGAAAGTCACCTGTAAAGCAGTTTTTTCAAGACGATAATCTTGACTTTGAACACACTGGAACTCTCCTGAAGGAATCAATAAAGTACTATCTATCTATCTATCTATCTATCTATCTATCTATCTATCTATCTATCTATCTATCTATCTATCTATCTATCTATCTATCTATCTATCTATCTATCTATCTATCTATCTATCTATCTATCTATCTATCTATCTATCTATCTATCTATCTATCTATCTATTTATCTTTCTATCTATCTATCTATCTATCTATCTATCTATCTATCTATCTATCTACACACGAGTGAATGAAGTGCATACTTAGTCAACAACCAAACATGTCACACTAAGGGTGGCCGTATGAACAACGCCAACACTGTCATAAACCTGTGTCATACCACACTAAACAACAATGACAAACACATTTTGGGAGAATATTTGCACCGCAACACAACATAAACACTACAGAACAAATTCCCAGAATTCCCTGCAGCACCAACTCTTCCGGAACGCTACAACATAAACAAACACCAATGGTGCATCGACACCTAACATCCACTGTAATGATACCAAGTACAGGAGCGTATCTAGTCGATACTACTATGATAACAACGATATTTTTTAGCATCACAAAATCTTCCTGGCACTGAACCTGCAAAAAATAGTTCCTCCTCAAGTTTCTCTGTGTTTACATTTTCACACTTAGCACTATTTTGTAACACTGTGTTGGGCGTTTCCTACATATTCCTTACCGTCATTTTAAGGGGTTATTGGTAAGTGTTCAATGTGATTTTAGTGTTTTTTTAGGGATGTGTTGACAAGTCATTAAAAATATAAATAATTATCAATATCAACCAATATAAAACACTCATATAGTGATACAGTTTTCTATATAGCTACACGACCGTTCAAAAGTTTGGGGTCACATTGAAATGTCCTTATTTTTTAAGGAAAAGCACTGTACTTTTCAATGAAGATAACTTTAAACTAGTCTTAACTTTAAAGAAATACACTCTATACATTGCTAATGTGGTAAATGACTATTCTAGCTGCAAATGTCTGGTTTTTGGTGCAATATCTACATAGGTGTATAGAGGCCCATTTCCAGCAACTATCACTCCAGTGTTCTAATGGTACAATGTGTTTGCTCATTGGCTCAGAAGGCTAATTGATGATTAGAAAACCCTTGTGCAATCATGTTCACACATCTGAAAACAGTTTAGCTCGTTACAGAAGCTACAAAACTGACCTTCCTTTGAGCAGATTGAGTTTCTGGAGCATCACATTTGTGGGGTCAATTAAACGCTCAAAATGGCCAGAAAAAGAGAACTTTCATCTGAAACTCGACAGTCTATTCTTGTTCTTAGAAATAAAGGCTATTCCACAAAATTGTTTGGGTGACCCCAAACTTTTGAACGGTAGTGTATAAATCATGAATAACATATTTTATTAACTACAAATGGTTCTTTATTAGGCCAATCCAAAAAAAACAAAAAAACGATTCTTGTAAATAATATGTCAGACCATAAAATGTTCTCCTAGTGATTAAAATATTATGAGTTTCATCACTTATTTGTCATTATCCCCAATTATCCAATCGCCATGGGGACTGGGTTGGCGGGTGTAATGCATGACATTCAGAACCCGCCTGGCAATTACATGTCCCTCAGGACACCTCAGCCCATTAAGGCCCATTTGTGGCTCATCTTGACGCCGTTCTTCTCCTCAAGGCCACATTGTTGTTCTCCACTGCATCACATTTATGTTTCTGTCCCTTTCAGGAGCAATAGCTAATGTTTTACAGCATTTTGCTCATAAAAACGTAGCGGGAATAATGGCTAATTGAGGCTAATGCCACATTTATTCACCTGACTTTGACCTGCATCTTTGTAAAGTGGATATACAAGTTTTTTTTTTTATAGCAGTGTTCCTTAACCATAGGGCCAGGCCCCATTGTTGGGCTGCCAAAAATATCTGTTTCTCAGCAGCGGTACTCAGTTGTAATACACTTTTCCACCACTTATGGCAGTAATGACTATCTCAAACAAACCGAATACGAAGGGAGCTAAAGTCATAGCGAAGTTTCTTAAGCGCAAAAAATATGACTAAAGTAACAAAGCTGTATTTTCATTTGCACTTACATTTTATTGACAGTTTCGTTCGGACACATATTCATGAATAATTGTGTTTATTTATTTTAGCACAACATAAATAAATGTATGTATTTTCCGTCAGTTATTTATAAATCACCTTGTGCAGTTTGTTTGGTCAGTACTTATTTTTCTAATCAGCCTGACCTAAGCTTAAGAATTATGTGTTAGATAAATAATAATCTTTGTAATTAACACAAGGTTTCATATCATCTGACAAGGTTGTATACCAGGGGTGTCAAACGTACGGCCCGAGGGCCGGATCAGGCCCGTGAACGGGTTTTATCCGGCCCTCGGGATGAGTTTGGTAAGTATAAAAATTAACTTGGCATTTTTGAATGAAAGAAACAGCTGTTCTAAATGTGTCCACTGGATGTCACCAAAACAATTCTTCGTATCTTTGTAGATGATGCTACATATGTACAAAACAAACCACATGATGTTAGTCGAGGAAAATGATCAAACTACATAAATAACATAATGTAATTTCATTTTGATAGAAGTTTTTTTAGCTTGATAAATTGAAAATTAACACCAATGAGTTGACTGATGAACATTATCACATAATATATTCAGAAAATATAAATAACGACAAATAAAGACAGACTACAATTAGCCGCAACATGTAAGTGTAAATAAAACAACAACTTTATGATTTGTGCAATTTCAGAATGTGTTTGTTCTATTTTTAAAGGCCTACTGAAACCCACTACTACCGACCACGCAGTCTGATAGTTTATATATCAATGATGAAATCTTAACATTGCAACACATGCCAATACGTTGCATGTGTTAACTTATAAAGTGCAATTTTAAATTTCCCGCTAAACTTCCGGTTGAAAACGTCTATGTATGATGATGTATGCGCGTGACGTCAATCGTTGAAATGGAAGTATTGGTACCCCATTGAATCCAATACAAAAAAGCTCTGTTTTCATCTCAAAATTTCACAGTATTCTGGACATCTGTGTTGGTGAATCTTTTGCAATTTGTTTAATGAACAATGAAGACTGCAAAGAAGAAAGTTGTAGGTGGGATCGGTGTATTAGCGGCTGGCTGTAGCAACACAACCAGGAGGACTTTGACTTGGATAGCAGACGCGCTAGCCGACGCTAGCCGCCGACCGCACGGATGATCGGGTGAAGTCCTTTGTCCTTCCGTCGATCGCTGGAACGCAGGTGAGCACGGGTGTTGATGAGCAGATGAGGGCTGGCTGGCGTAAGGGGAGCGCTAATGTTTTTATCATAGCTCTGTGAGGTCCCGTTGCTAAGTTAGCTTCAATGGCGTTGTTAGCAACAGCATTGTTAAGCTTTGCCAAGCTGGGAATTATTAATCGTGTATTTACATGTCCATGGTTTAATAGTATTGTTGATCTTCTGTCTATCCTTCCAGTCAAGGATTTATTTATTTTGTTTCTATCTGCATTTGAGCCCGATGCTATCACGTTAGCTCAGTAGCTAAAGAGCTTCACCGATGTATTGTCGTGGAGATAAAAGTCACTGTGAATGTCCATTTCGCGTTCTCGACTGTCATTTTCAAGAGGATATAGTATCCGAGGTGGTTTAAAATACAAATCCGTGATCCACAATAGAAAAAGGAGAAAGTGTGGAATCCAATGAACCCTTGTACCTAAGTTACGGTCAGAGCGAAAAAAGATACGTCCTGCACTGCACTGTAGTCCTTCACTGTCACTTTCCTCATCCACAAATCTTTCATCCTCGCTCAAATTAATGGGGTAATCGTCGCTTTCTCGGTCCGAATCACTTTTGCTGCATTGTAAACAATGGGAAAATGTGAGGAGTCCTTCCTCCGGTGACGTCACGCTACTTCCGGTATAGGCAAGGCTTTTTTTTTATCAGCGACCAAAAGTTGCGACCTTTATCGTCGTTTTCTACTAAATCCTTTCAGCAAAAATATGGCAATATCGCGAAATGATCAAGTATGACACATAAAAAGGATCTGCTATCCCCGTTTAAATAAAAAAAATTCATTTCAGTAGGCCTTTAAACAAAGAAAACAATCTGAAGTGGTCTTTATTTTTAAGTTATCCTGCCGTGATTTTACCAGGGAGTAGACTCTTCTCCATGTGGCCCCCGATCTAAAATGAGTTTGACACCCCTGTTGTAAACGTAAGTAGTTTAGGGTAACACTTTAGTATGGGGAACATATTCACCATTAATTAGTTGCTTGTTAACATGCAAATTAGTAACATATTGGCTCTTAATTAGTCGTTATTAAGTACTTATTAATGCCTTATTCTGCATGGCCTTATTACACAACCAGTAAGCCATTAACTAAGAGTCTTCCCTCAATAACCTCAGAATTATTGCTTATTAGTAACCCTAACCCTTATATGTTCCCCTAGTGTCCAAATAACTCTAAATTAAGTCTTTGTTACTTAGAATATGTTACCCATACTAAAGTGTTACCTAGTTTGGATATAATTATTGAATATGATTAAAATCATATCATATTCAGTGTACAAACCCTGTTTCCATATGAGTTGGGAAATTGTGTTAGATGTAAATATAAATGGAATACAATGATTTGCAATTCATTTTCAACCCATATTCAGTTGAATATGCTACAAAAACAACATATTTGATGTTCAAACTGATAAACATTTTTTTTTTGCAAATAATCATTAACTTTAGAATTTGATGCCAGCAACACGTGACAAAGAAGTTGGGAAAGGTGGCAATAAATACTGATAAAGTTGAGGAATGCTCATCAAACACTTATTTGGAACATCCCACAGGTGAACAGGCAAATTGGAAACAGGTGGGTGCCATGATTGGGTATAAAAGTAGATTCCATGAAATGCTCAGTCATTCACAAACAAGGATGAGGCGAGGGTCACCACTTTGTCAACAAATGCGTGAGCAAATTGTTGAACAGTTTAAGAAAAACCTTTCTCAACCAGCTATTGCAAGGAATTTAGGGATTTCACCATCTACGGTCCGCAATATCATCAAAGGGTTCAGAGAATCTGGAGAAATTACTGCACGTAAGCAGCTAAGCCTGTGACCTTCGATCCCTCAGGCTGTACTGCATCAACAAGCGACATCAGCGTGTAAAGGATATCACCACATGAGCTCAGGAACACTTCAGAAACCCACTGTCAGTAAGTACAGTTGGTCGCTACATCTGTAAGTGCAAGTTAAAACTCTCCTATGCGAGGCGAAAACCATTTATCAACAATACCCAGAAACGCCGTCGGCTTCGCTGGGCCTGAGCTCATCTAAGATGGACTGATACAAAGTGGAAAAGTGTTCTGTGGTCTGACGAGTCCACATTGGACTGGCCTGCCTGTAGTCCAGACCTGTCTCGATTGAAAATGTGTGGCGCATTATGAAGCCTAAAATACTACAACGGAGACCCCCGGACTGTTGAACAACTTAAGCTGTACATCAAGCAAGAATGGGAAAGAATTCCACCTGAGAAGCTTAAAAAATGTGTCTCCTCAGTTCCCAAACGTTTACTGAGTGTTGTTAAAAGGAAAGGCCATGTAACACAGTGGTGAACATGCCCTTTCCCAACTGCTTTGGCACGTGTTGCAGACATGAAATTCTAAGTTAATTATTATTTGCAAAAATAAAGTTTATGAGTTTGAACATCAAATATCTTGTCTTTGTAGTGCATTCAATTGAATATAGGTTGAAAAGGATTTGCAAATCAATGTATTCCGTTTATATTTACATCTAACACAATTTCCCAACTCATATGTAAAGGGGGTTTGTATTTAAGTGGGCCCCTCCGTAGTGGCAATAATGTTAAGAACCCCTGTTTTAAAGCACCTTCTTACCTCTTTCTGGGAGTATTTGATAGCTAACTTCACCCTGGCCAGATCGTTGCCGTTCTCCTCCAGCAGGGGGTTGATGTCGTCACGGTAGTTGAGGATGATTTCCAGCTCTTTGGAGCTCCTGGTTTGGTCCAGGAGGGCCTTGGCAAACTGCTCACACAATCGCGACAGCTCTTCGTACTCGGACTTGAACTCGTTCTCCACCCTGCTGAGCTCCTTCAGCTCCCAGCTGAGCTGAAAGGCCGTGAGGAAGGGGTCCTCGCTGGAGAGTGCGATCAGAGACGGGCTGGCCAGCGCCTTGTAGACGTTGAGGCGGGAGTGCGAGTGGCGCAAGCCGTCCACGTCCGGGCTGGACCCGCACTCCAGGCAGTTGCAGAGCACGGCGTGCGGCTGCGGTATGGACACGCCTCGCTGCACCAGCAGTTTGATGATCTGGTAGTTGTTGGTGTGGGCTGCCAGGATGATGGGAGTGATGTCTGGGGTGAAGTCTGAAAACTGTTTGTTCAGCAGAATTGGTGGGACCTTTACAGAAGACACAGAAACATTAGTGGGGTCAGAGTTCACTGATGTTTGGGCTAGATCAAGGGTCGGCTCTTTAGCGCCGCCCTAGTGGCTCATTGGACCGCTTTCAGAGATGTGTGAAAAAGGAAAAAGATGAAGAAAATTTTTTTTGGGGGGTTTTAATATATTTTCTGTAGGAGAACAGACATGACACAAACCTTCCTAGTGGTTAGAAATCCCACTCTTTGTCATACATGCTTCACTGATGAGAGCATTTGGCAAGCACCGTTTTGTCCTACTAATTTCAGCCATCCTTGAACTCATCGTAGTTTGTTTACATGTGCAACTTTCTCTGATGCTGCCACAGAAAGATGTGTTTTATGCAGCTCCTTCTTTGTCTCATTTTGTCCACCAAACGTTTTATGCTGTGCGTGAATGCACAAAAAAAGCTTTGTTGATTTTATAGATTTGCTGGAGTGCTTATCAGGCATATTTGGTCAATCCAAGACTGCAAGCTAATCGATGCTAACATGCTATTTAGGCTAGCTGCATGTACATATTGCATCATTATGCCTCGTTTGTATGTATATTTGAGCACATTCAATGTCCTTCACTTTTGTCGTCTGTGTATTTAATGTATATTTGCATGTCTCATAGTTATTTGTGTACCATGTTGTTCCAGACCACAGTAAACGTTACCCAGCTTGCAAAGATAGTAATAAATCCATTAGAAGAAGACAGCCTGCCGTTTCCTTAAATTTGGACACACACATTTATACCTTTGGCCATTCTAAGACTGTCATGTCTGTGTGATCATGTTTTGTTTTAGTCATGTTCGGTTTTGTTTTTGGACTATTTGTGCACTTTTGTTTGTTTTGTCACCATAGCAACCCATTAGTTTTCACCTGTCATGTCACGCACCTGTTTCACGTTTTGAGTCACGCACCTGTTTTCACTGATCATGTGACTGCTATTTAAGCCTGTCTGTTTCTGTTGTTCGTCCTGGTGACATTATCCTTTCATACCATGCTTCTTCTGACAACCCTGCTACCTCGTTTTGTCTTCATGCTACCATAGTTCCATGCCAAGTAAGTTTTTGTTTATTGTTCATAGTTTCTGCCTTTGTGCAAGTTTTGTTTCAGTAGTCAAGTTTGTTCTCCGCCATTGTGCGCGCCTTTTGTTTGCTTCCTTTTTGTAGTCTGTTAGTGTTAAAATAAAAATATGTACTTACATTCACGTCTTGCCCGCGCCAACTTTCCTTTGCATTCCGGGAAAACAAACCCCAAGGTCCACGTTTTGACAAAGACAGTCATTTCCAGAAGTTATCTCACCCTCTGAGAGCCTCCATTTTACTAATGATTTCCAATGTTGCAAAAATGTGTAGAATAAAACTAAAATACAACATTTCTATCAACAAAGATTTGCGTCAGCCTTTGATAGTAGGCTATTATAGCCAATAGAGTCACTTACATCATGTGTTGCCTTCATTATAACACTTATATAAGACTTTTAAAGTCATTTTGTTAGTAGGCTAATATAGCCAATAGAGACACTTACATCATGTGTTGCCTTCATTACAACACTTATATAAGACTTTAAAAGTCATTTTGATAGTATGCTAATATAGCTAATATAGACACTTACATCATGTGTTGCCTTCATTATAACACTTATATAAGACTTTTAAAGTCATTTTGTTAGAAGGCTAATATAGCCAATAGAGACACTTACATCATGTGTTGCCTTCATTACAACACTTATATAAGACTTTTAAAGTCATTTTGATAGTAGGCTAATATAGCTAATATAGACACTTACATCATGTGTTGCCTCAAGGCTTTAAATTTTTTGCGGCTCCAGACAGATTTTTTTTTTTGTATTTTTGGTCCAATATGGCTCTTTCAACATTTTGGGTTGCCAACCCCTGGGCTACATAGATGTCCTGGCGGAAAATGTCGGTAAGTGCAACCCGCGGCTCTCAAGCCGCATGCAGCTCTTCAGTGCCGCCCTATTGGCTCCCTGGAGCATTTTTTAAAAAAGATTGAAAATGGAAAAAGATGGGGGAAAATCTTTTTTTTGTTTTACTATGGTTTTTGTTTGAGGACAAACATGACACAAACCTTCCCAATTGTTAGAAAGCCCACTGTTTAATATGTTTAATATGAGTATTTGGTGAACATCGTTTTGTCCTACTAATTTCGGCAGTTCTTGAACTCACCATAGTGTGGACTGTGATGCAACAGTTTGTTTACATGTAAAATCTTCCACTCCTTCTTTGTGATCTGGGGTGGAGGTCTAGAAGTAATCTGACCAGCTTGTTCTGGGATGTTTGAAGTCTAGATTTGAAGGTTTTGGAGGTGCTAGGGTACCAGGAGGTGCATGCGTAATCGAAAAAGGGTTGAATGAGAGTTCCCGCTAGAATCATCATGGTGCTTTTGTTGACCAGAGAGGAGATTCTGTAGAGAAATCTTGTTCGTTGGTTGACCTTTTTGATTACCTTGGTTGCCATTTTGTCACAGGAAAGATTAGCCTCTAGAATGGAACCTAGGTAGGTGACCTCATCTTTCCTGGTGATAACAATGTCACCCACTTTTATAGTGAAGTCACTGACTTTCTTAAAGGTCTACTGAAACCCACTACTACCGACCACGCAGTCTGATAGTTTATATATCAATGATGACATCTTGACATTGCAACACATGCCAATACGGCCGGGTTAACTTATAAAGTGCAATTTTAAATTTCCCGGGAAATATCCGGCTGAAAATGTCTCGGTATGATGACGTTTGCACGTGACGTCACGGAGTGTGCGGAAGTATTGGGACACCATTGTGTCCCAATACAAACAGCTCTGTTTTCATCGCAAAATTCCACAGTATTCTGGACATCTGTGTTGGTGAATCTTTTGCAATTTGTTTAATGGACAATGAAGACAGCAAAGAAGAAAGCTGTAGGTGGGATCTGTGTATTAGCGGCTGGCTGCAGCAACACAACCAGGAGGACTTTGACTTGGATAGCAGACGCGCTACCGTGAGTACGCAGCTTTCTTCCAAACATTTGATCGCTTGCCTGTACGTGCGTGCCGCTATGTGCATGTCACGTACGTAACTTTGGGGAAATATATGTGCTGTATGAACTTTGCGGAAGTGAACGGTACTTTGGGCTGTGGGATTGAGTGTGTTGTGCGGGTGTTTGATTTGTATTGGCGGGTTATATGGACGGGAGGGGGGAGGTGTTTGTTATGCGGGATTAATTTGTGGCATATTAAATATAAGCCTGGTTGTGTTGTGGCTAATAGAGTATATATATATATGTCTTGTGTTTATTTACTGTTTTAGTCATTCCCAGCTGAATATCAGGTCCCACCCGCCTCTCACAGCATCTTCCCTATCTGAATCGCTTCCACTGCCCTCTAATCCTTCACTTTCACTTTCCTCATCCACAAATCTTTCATCCTCGCTCAAATTAATGGGGTAATCGTCGCTTTCTCGGTCCGAATCGCTCACGCTGCTGGCGTCCATGATTGAAAACAATGTGCAGATGTGAGGAGCTCTTCAACCTGCGACGTCACGCTACTTCCGGTACAGGCAAGGCTTTTTTTATCAGCGACCAAAAGTTGCGAACTTTATCGTTGATGTTCTCTACTAAATCCTTTCAGCAAAAATATGGCAATATCGCGAAATGATCAAGTATGACACATAAAATGGATCTGCTATCCCCGTTTAAATAAGAAAATCTCATTTCAGTAGGCCTTTAAGGTTGATTTGGGACCCAAATAGGATGGATTCCGTTTTACCTAAGTGTATGGATATCTTATTGTCAGCGAGCCAGGTGCAAATTCTACAGAGTACGGCACTGAGGATTTTTTCCACCTGTGACTTGTCCTTGCCGGATACCAGCAGGGCAGAGTCATCCGCAAACAGGAACAATTCACAGTTGCATGCTGATGACATGTTGTTTACGTATATTAGGAACAGTAAAGGCCCTAATATACTGCCTTGGGGGACTCCACAGCTTACTGAGAGGGGGGGGGTGCACGGGGCCGTTCACCTCTACCACCTTTTTCCTCCCCTCCAAGTAAGATTGCATCCAGCTCAATTAGGTTTTATCAAATTCGATTGCTCTGAGCTTATCCAACAGCATAGCGTGGTTTACGGTGTCAAAGGCCTTCTGAAGGTCCAGCATGACCATGCCGCAGTATTTGCCCGTGTCCACCTCATGTTTGATGTGGTCGGTCAGATAGAGAAGGCATGTGTCAGTGGAGTGGTTAGTTCAGATGTTATTTAGGGACAATATTAGTTTATT